>NC_045164.1:462500-595000 GCF_900700415.2 Clupea harengus | reverse complement strand
ATCTCAGAGAGCCGCATGCCATGATGATTTTGCTGAAAAACAGCAACATCTAAACAAAGCATTCAACAGTTGCCTCAGACACACACACACACACACACACACACACACACACACACAAAACATCCGCAGACAGATTTGAATGCACGACTTTCATCAACATCCCAATGGCATTTTACCAGAGGGTATTTAAAGAGCAGAGCGACTGGTGACATATCATCAGAGATGAAAGGATGTTCCGTGTCTCAGGGAATCAATATTCCGCAGCACTGTCTGTGCATTATGTAAGGAAGAGCCCAGAGAGTTACAGGAAGCCACGAGAAAGAGGAGAGGAGAGGAGAGGAGAGGAGAGGAGAGGAGCTTCCTCTCTTCAGCTCATTGATCCTGCCCAAGGATTGCAGCCATAGATGTTTTTGTTTTGGGGGGAAGGGTGGAGATGCCTGTTCCAGTAATGTACTCAGGAATAGATGCAGCATTGTTCAGTGTCAAGTGCAACTAACGATCAACTCACTCAGCCATTTCAGGCTTAAATAGCACCATACATATCCAGCATGCCATGTGATTGAAGTGAACTACACAAGGTATGTCGCTATGAAGTTAATAAATCTGTGTATTCTCCATTGTTTGGAGTCTCCGTTTTCCCTAAAGAAATACTCCTCACTGCTCTGTCTAATGCTAAATCTGTACCTGTTCACTTTCACATGATAAAGGTGATTGGCATTCACCACAGACACTGCACAACAGACATTATATTCTTAGCACCTCAGACAGAAAAAAAGTGTCACTAAACTTTCAAACTAAAATAGAACAAACAGAAAACAACTAAAATAAACAAAAATCTGAGTCTATTTCTGTCACCAAGTGTAAACCCTGCTCTCTCGTCATAATCCATGCAGAGGGCATACTTCTTATAGGATTCCACTCATACCACTGAGGACCACATAGTCGTGTTCTGCTGGTATTGTTGCCAATATGACTTATGGCCCAGATTCAGGATCAATTAGCAGCCAGAGTACTCTGAATCAACACTTGAGAGCAGGAGTAACTAACAACAGCCAACTTGTGTCAATACAGCTAATCCAGTTAGCATCACCTGCCCTATGTCTCCAGGCTTTGGAGATTTAAAATAGAAGCTGGCAATGTCCAGTGAGATAGCACTCAGTGAATAGGGACTTAGATGGCCTTTTAAGACCTCTGTCTGACAGTTAGCAGACACTAGTCCTCTTTTGCCATCAAAGCCTGTACACACACACACACACACACACACACACACACACACACACACACACACACACACACACACACACACACACTGTCAAATCATCTCTAAAATCTATATCTTTTATGCCTTAATTTCATCAAGCAGAGGTTTTTGATTTATCACCTACGGGGGTTTGTTTTGGTGTTAACCCTAGCTGTGGTACGGATTTGGCTGTGCCAGACAGTGAGAGTGTACAGCTCTGTGATGAGTCCGATGTGCTTTTGTAGTTGCATTTGGAAATGCATATTTGCACGGAAACTACACAATCAATATCATTATCACGTCATATCGCAAAACAGATGGGGAACTTTTCCACACATTTTCATTTTCATGATGGTAAATCGCATTTATGACAGTGACGGCGGAGTGTTTAATTGAGCAGGGGAAGAATAAGGCTTAATTGGATGAGGACAGTGGCATGTCCAACATGATGAGATCTAGTGCTCACGCTGGAAGCAAATTCATTCTGTTACACCACCATCAGAGACGACTTCTCAAACACTGGGCAAGAAAATGTGTTTCTATTTCAGGCACCTTTGGCACTGTTCACTTGCAAAAATAGCTGTTACTATTTCTGTATTTCTTACTAGGAAAGGGGAAAGAGGAGGACTAAATTAAAAATAAATTAAAAACTCAGACTGTCAGCTGGTAAATAATGCTATAAATGACACCGTTTTTAAAACATATAACAACTTACAGTTCCATTCACCCCATTCCTCTTACAATATGAAATATATTTTAAACTATAAAAATATAGAAGCTATAATATTAAACTGTATACATTATATTATAACAAGGCATTCTACATTTTGACCAAAGTGGCTGTGAACAATATTCACCTTCTGATTTTTCTATTAGACAATTCACTGTCAGGACTCTCCACATTGCCTTTACTACCAGGAACAACTGCAATGAATGTAGCACTGCACACCAGCACACACTAAAGCAGGCCTGGTCCTCTGAAGACTGTGAGAGAGGGTAGAAAGATGCTAAGCTTAGCATGTGTGTGTGTATGTGGGATCTTAGCATGTGTCCGGTGTGGGATTGCGCTTCCGCTGTACGGGTACACTTAGACCAGAGAGGAGGGAGTTAAAAACGGCCCGCCACACATTAGCTTTAACAGCCTTAGCAGCTGAGGGCAACAAATAGGAGCAGCTCCGCAGACCGAGTCCACAAATCTGCGGGTGGCTTAGAGATGTGCTGAAGAAGAAAGAAGGGGGCCTTTCTACAGACTGCTGAAATATTTATATATGAGGACATCTAAAATTAGCTCTGAACAGAACAAATAAGCTATAATTACACGAGCCACAAAATAGTTTATTTTTGGGGACCTGTTCACAATTACTGAATGATACACGTATTTCCTGGCCAGGCTGCTGATTTATAGGCATTGTTTAACAGAACAATCTTTCAGCGATACATACGTCAACCATTCATGAGTCAAACTGACTTTACACATGAAAAAGATCTCCAATGGCCTATGTCGTGGTTGCCAAGTTGAACAATACTGCTTGGTTCTCGCATATTGTATACTATGACTGTATGATGAGGTCAAATACAATAACGTTTTGGCCTCACTCCAAACATGCTAGGCCAGCTGAAAACCACACACATCTTTCCTTGCATGAAATAAGTAAACTGGAGTAGTGATAGTCAGCCCATCTCTTGAAAGCTCAAATTCAGTATGGGAATAACTAGAATATATATCTTAGTGTATTTGGCCAATCAAGCCCTTTGTGGGTATCTGATTATTAAAACATGATGTGTTCACTCAATGTGACGAATCACTACAGTATTCTCCAGAGGTTGTCCCCAGACAATCCTTGTCTGTCCCCAGACACTTGGGCATCGCCCTTGTTGTTCACATGAAAAGCAGCACCAACCCTAGAGAAATCTTGAGGCATTAAAGATTCTGCGATTCAAATCCAAATCCCCCTTTTGTCAAGTTCAGCAAACTTCCTCTCCAAGTCGACACGTTGCTTCAGGAGCACGGAACGGGTGTATAATTTGATTGGCCAACACACCCTTTAATATTGTTTGTTTACGTTTTCATCACACCTTTGTTTCATCTCACACTCACACTCCCAATCCCACTCTGAGCACTTTATCCATGCAGCCTTACGCACTCACCTTTACAGGTGAAGCAGTTGATGTGAAAGTGCCTGGACTGCACCCGCAGGACCTCTCCCTTGCATAGCTCTCCGCACTTGTAGCACTGAATCAAAGGCTTCTCCGTGGGGTGGCGGTGTGGTTCCTTGTCATGGGCCACTAACAGAGAGAACAACACAGGTGTTAGCAGTTAGCAGTTAGCAGTTAGCAGTAGACATGTGGGAAGAAATCAAATGGACCTGAACAGAGCTGCCTATCCAGGACTCGCAGTAGACTGGGACCATAAATAGATAGAGGTAAAAAGGAGTTGATTTTACAAGCCAGCTCTCTTCCATATAGTTTTCAGTTAATAATATTCAAACGTTATACATGTGTTGTTCACTGTTGCTGAGTCATCATATCAGATTTCTAAACTGCTGGTGAGACGTGGTTAATGGGAATAGTGAAATAAAAACATTCTGCTAAATTACTGTAGTTAATCTCAGTTTAATAATCCTAAACACAGTTGAAAACCAACCAAAAAAAGAGTGTCTGTTCTGTTCCACACCCAACCTCTACTTCAAAGAGGGCTGGTGATTATGCAGGGGGAGCTGAAGACAGCGGGCTCCAGCCTCCCCTGGGGACAGACTGCACTGTAACATGTGCTCTGGAATAATAATAACTGAACATGCTGACTGAGCCCATGATCGTGATCATGCTCCTCTTCAGGCACAAAACAACAAAGATCCTGAATGAGCTCCTCTCATTCGGCAGAACTTCTGAACTCAACGATTTCTCAATGACATTTGGATTGGATGCATAACTAACTAAATTGAGCATTTTTTTAAATGCCGGGAATGCCAAGAATCAATGCTCTGTGTCGTTCAATGCTTTGTGTACGTTGTCAATGTTTCGAAACTCAGACCTGTCCTTGACTGAGGCAGAGAAAAGGTCAAGTTTATTCTCCCGTGCTTCTGAACAGGCCTGGTTTCCCACAGACGGAACATTACGCCATACAGTGATTCTCAGCAGCAGTGCAGTGTGTTTGCCTTTATTTTCAACCGTAAAACCTGAAACTCCAGAAACAGTTGACCGATCATCTGCCCAACTCATGAATATTGGTTGAAACAGTCTATACGGTGATGATGTACAAAAGCCCATGATCCTCAGCGGCAGTGCAGCATCTAATCAAATCACGGCAGCCTGAGAGACCTCTGTGATGCTCGTTTTAATAGGAGCTCTACCCCTTCCTCACCCCAACTGCACTTCCCAAAACACTGTGATGATTCATCTCTAACCGCCCAACAGTGCCACACATCCCCTCCCTCAGACGTGAGGCGGGCGGGCAGGCAGGCAGGCAGGCAGGCGGGCGGGCGGGCGGGTGGGCGGGCGGGCGGGGGGGGCTAATCCCTTCTGGGGGAGATAACGAGCGCTGGAGGGGGGACACTTTTAATCCTCCCTATCCCAAAAGAGTAGAAAAGTGTGTGTGTGTGTGTGTGTGTGTGTGCGTGTGTGTGTCTGTTTATATGCATACACCTGTCTCTGATCCTGTGTGGGTAGGTTGGTGGGTGTGTATGTGAATGTGTGTGTGTGTGTTTGTTTGCTGTCTCTGATCATGTTTGGGTGGGTATGTGGAAGTGTGTGTGTGTGTGCGTGCTTGCCTGTCTCCTATCGTGTGTGTGTGTGTGTGTTTGTTTGCTGTCTCTGATCATGTGTGGGTGGGTGTGTTTGCATCTGCCTATACACTTCTCATGGGGGGGGGGGGGTACCCCCAAATTATGCCTCAGACATAACAGGGAGTCCTAAACCCCTTTCTCATAAATATGTATGACCGTATTCACCCCCCCCCCCCCCCCCCATCGCCACACCACCCCCCTGCCCCAGCAGCCTGTCAAAGACAAAGAGCATCAAAGCAGAGCCATATGGGCCAAAGACCTATCTCAGTACAACAGCCTCAGTCCCTATCAGTTTCTATCAAATCTCCTCTGAGGATTATCTGTGGGGTGATCCAGTCTATGTTACTCTGCAGGAGCAGGAGCAGAGTCAGGTGGGAAGGTTCCCCATCTAAAACAGTCTGTTTCATTGCTTCAGTGTAAATGTGCACAATTACATTACAGTGTTTGTGTGTGTGTGTGTGTGTGTGTGTGTGTGTGTGTGTGTGTGTGTGTGTGTGTGTGTTTGCGTGTGTGTGTGCGTGTGTGTGTGTGTGTGTGTGTGTGTTTGTTTGTTTGTTTGTCTGTTTGTGTCAGTGTACATCTGTGAAAGGATTCATGCCAGCCTTAACCATTCTAAAAGTATGAAACAGAGAATCAGGGCTGACCCTGGCGCAGCTTAAAGCAAAGCTGTGTGTGCATATGTTCCCGTATTGTCTCCTTTTTTGCACAACACTGGCAATCAAAGCTCCCATCAGAATGATTAAAAATGCTAAAATGCCCATCAAAACACACATCTGTCCCAGCCAATACAGTTGCATTGGACAGCATAGCAGCAACCTAACAGGGTCCTGTCCTGTGTTACCTGCCCTCTACCCTACCCTACCCTACCTCATCTATGAATGGATCTATGGCTATGAATCTGCTCGGGCACTTCTGTTTCACTGCTGTAACTCTCAGGAAATCAGGATTATTATCTATCAGGACATTATCTATCATAACATGTCTGTGTGATTGACTGTTTATTGATTACGTAGCTCAAACCACATCATGTAATCATGTGACATAGCTAGCACATATGCATTTGCATTTGTCCACCGATACTAACTTAACACAATAACCAACTAGGATATGTCCTGCCCTTAGGATCATTACTGTCGCCTCTTCTATCTTACTGATTTTGAGGTCAAGCATTAAGCCATACAGACTTCACAAAGCATCACTATAACTTCTATGTTACCAGAGCAGAGAGAGTATTGCTAGTCTTCAAAAGGATTCAAAATGATTATTTTATATATCTCTACGAAACTTTACTGTGTACCCTCATGCTAATTCTGCTATGCGGGATGAATGAAGTTCTAAGGTACACTGTCGTTTTCTAAAAAAACGTTAGTACTTGTGGACCTTTCAGTGCTTTCCACTGAGGTGGGAATGTGTTACCTATACCTGTAAGCTCCATACAGAAAACTCTAAATGCATCTTTACTGTTGAAAACGTTATAAGCACTGAACGTAAGAAAATAACCAAATTCACACACATTCGCACACACACAAACACATACACACTTTCACAGTTCCAGCTTACACATAGCACTCTCCCATACTATGATTAGTCATTTAACAGCACACACAGACATACAAAGTGTAATTTGTCAATGTGTCAAAAGAGTGCCAATGTTTACAAACACACCTTTTCTGCCTAGTCCCCTACTGTACCACTGTAAACATACTGTATGCTGTTACACACTGATCAGCACTGCTGTTGTTGTTGTTTGCCAGGCAGAGAGAGAGAGGAAGTGAGAGAGAGAAAGAGAGAGAGAGAGAAAGAGAGAGGGAGAGATAAAGAGAGAGAGGGAGGAAGAGGGAGAGAGAGAGAAAGAGAGGTCCCTTTTTTCTGGGGATGCTTTAAATCAAACGAGGCCACTGCAGACAACAATGGGGAGTACCTTGGAGCCGGTTGCCATGGCAACGGCTGCGGGAGCTCACAGAGCATGCCTACAGCTGCTTTGGGGCTGCATGTGCATCTCAATCAGCAGCTCGGCTCTACATTGGTCACCCCTCATACAGACACAACGGCCACCACAGAAAGGCAGAAAAGTAACGAGGTTAATGTTCAGTGTGTAAATACATCACCACAGCTTTGGCTAGGTGAGGGGAGAAACGCACCCAGCTGCCTGTCGAGGTGGGGCTGAAACCCAATCAGCTGTTTGGGTTGACACATCACATCTCTAATCTGCACATGTATGCACACACACACACACACACACACACACACACACACACACACACAGACACACACACACACACACACACACACACACGACATTGCAGCATGCCATTTTCATGACAACAAGAGCACCACTACTGACAAAAATTCTTCTGACAAAAAACATCTGCGTGTGTGCATGTCTGTTTGTAAGAGAAAGTGGCTGTGTGTGTGTGTGTGTGTGAGTGTTTGGCCATGCACTCATGTTTACATCCTGCCTTTATATCCTGAGATCTTAAAACAAAAAAGCGATGATCCAAATGGCTTTCCCAACAGCTTACTGGGAACTGACAGTAAAAATCTCGGTATTTAACTTGCAGTCTGCTTAACTCTGAGCAGTAAGCTCACTCCGTCACGTCACAAATGACACAAAACCCAAACTCCATCCAACTCACATAAAATCTCTCTCACACACACACACACACGCATGCGTGCCAGAGAGACACTCCGCACGTTAACCCCCAGTTAGCATTCAAACAGGCAACATGGACTGACACGGTACCTTTTTCCTTCACCATGACCATCAGCTGACAGGTAGCCTGAGAGAGAAGCTCCAGAGGTGCCTTAGATGCCCACACCACAGATAGAACCAGCAAGAACTACAGAGGTATTAGTCATCCAAAAAAGACATGAAGAGAGACAGAGAGAGAGAGAGAGAGAGAGAGAGAGAGAGACTGTTATCCTGAGCCAGGAAAGCAGCCTGGAATGTGGCGACTGCCTGCCTGCTTCTCTCTATTCTTCTGTTTTCCGTCCCCTCCTCTCTCTCTCTCTCCCTCTCTCTCTCTCTCCACCCCTCCCCCTGCCTCTCCTCCTCCTCCCCCCCCCCCGTGTCTCCTCCTGCCATGGTCTCACCCATCCCTTCTCTGCAGTATCCTGCTGCTTTCAGCCATGGCCATGTGACAAATGCAGACTCATCATACCTCTGGATGGGTTTTCTATTCACACACACACACACACACACACACACACAGAGACAGACACATGCACGCACGCACGCACACACACACACACACACATCCACACACATGCACACACACATGCACGAACAGACACAGACACACACACACACACACGCACACGCACACATATCACATTTTCTCAGGTTTAAATCAAATACTATACAATAATAGCAAATAATAAATGTTTTGCATTTGCCATAAAGACAAATGGTAAAGACAAACGATTCATGTAGTGACATCAAGATTAAAAATATCCCTCTTGCAAAGCAAAATTCAAAACTCAAATATAAAAAATCCTTGTTAATAAGTTGTGTTAAGTTCTTGTGATCTAGAAATGGTAGTACAACAAAATAACAAATATTTAATGGAAGATGAACAGATTATCTTCTCGAGATCATGACTGTAATTCATGACGATAATGCATAGCAATTACGATGGAAAATGATAATTAAAATAGAAAAACAAAACACATTCTTATCTCCAGATCATGACAAACAATGTCTCTTAAATCATCACAATGACATAAAAAATCTATATCTCTCAATACGAACTCATTATGTTATTACCGTAAAGACAACACCACTAATCTTTATCAATTGTTATGTTAGCAACTATGTTGCTTCTACATTATGTTTCAATTCAGTACTACAGCATTTCAATTAAATGGCCTGGCTCCCAAAATCATACAAAGCAGAATAGAGACATGTTCCGATGGAACACCTATATTTTGAGTTGACACGCCATCTACTGATGTCTTCAGTCTCTTCAGTCACTCCACTCACTGCGGCCGAAGCCACATCAGTTGTAAAATAGGAACTGAGGTGCTCTGAGGTGAGCAGTAAAAAGTTAAATTCATCAACACTTGGAAGCTATTTTTAAACATAGGCTAAAGGCCATCAATGCGCAACACCTTTTCCGTGGTGCTGACGCTGCACTTCTGCTAATGCTCGTGCGCCTGCACTTTGACATCAGCAGCCATAACTCTACATATAAAATACACCAAACCCAAATCAATGAAGACATTAGCTGTAAAATGGGATCTCCTTTCATTATTTCTTTTTTTTTAGATAGACCTACTTTCACAAGATTAATCATTCTGCAATGACCATGTTGAAGATATGACAACCCATAAACCATAACTAGGTTACAGCTTGTCAGGTATAGTGCATAACTGCCTTAGGACTATCCCAAAAGTAGGTCAAGTGTATGTTTAGGATGTAGCCTGCTCTTTACTGGGCAGCAGCATCCCTTACCAGCAGCTTTTCACATCTTAAATGAAGAGCATGTGAGGGCCCTACACAACTTGCAAATCAGTAGGCAACTTAACCAGCACTCATTATTTCACCTGAAACAGGTCAACTTGTAAATCAGTAGGCTTCCTAACCTGTACTCATTCTGACTGTAACATTATTTAAGCTAAAGTTAGTTCATTGGCAAATCAGTAGGCTACTAAACCAGCACACATTCTAACTGTAATATTAGTGAAGCTGAAGTTAGTTCATTTGCAAATCAGTAGGCTTCTTAACCTGTACTCATTCCAACAGTAACATTACTGAAGTTGAAGTTAGTTAATTTGCAAATCAGTAGGCTACCTAACCTGTACTCATTCCAACTGTACCTTAGCTCCATTACATAACGTGAAGCTGTGCAACTAGCAAATGCAGTGTTTCACCAGCACATGGTCATTATCTGCTATAACATCACCTTGTCATCGGTTGATCGCAGGGCATCTGTGTTATTTCACCTAAACATGGTCTAATAGCATCTCACTATAGTTCATAAGAATGACTGGATTTAGTGCTGTCTGAATGACTTCTCTACTCCACCTGGTACTAGCATGATAAACATTCTGCCCTGTGGCTGCAGATGAGCTGATGATGTCACACCTGTATTAATCTGCCCAGACACTCTATGACCTCAGCTCACATCTGCCTTTGTGACTTCAGTCTATACTCCTTGGACTCAAGATGCAAGCTAACGGTCTTCAATAAGGTTAGGTTTCTAAGACGTCTTCCAGCAGCTATAGCCAGGATTATGTGGCTTATTTGGGCAGTAATGAACGGGATAAGAGGGTTGTTTTAGACTAGAGAACTGCATTTCTACTTGCTGTTCCAGAGCTTTTTAATGCAGACAAAACACAGGGATGTGCCTGTGTTCTCATAACTTTGTGACTCAGAATAGCTACATCTTTCCGAAAGCAAAGAAGCAAGTCGTGCACATTACGCAAATATCATCAGCTCACAGCAGGAATATGATTTGTTTTGCTTATTCATTTATTCATAAAATTAGAAGCTTAAGTATGCGAAACTGGTAGCAGTAGCGAGGGAATGAGGTTGGGAAGCAGACACAAGACCAGTGGAGAGGTGTGGTGGAGGTGTTAGAGGCTTTGTACCTACATCACAATGCTTCTGTTGGATATTGGGTTGCGAGGACAGTCACCCATAGGAGCTTTAAAGGAGTTGTCTGAGGCTGCTGAAAAAGCGAGCCAGTGTTTATGGCTGAGGTATTCATAGACTACTTGGGGACATGTGAATTAACCTGTATTGTGTGAAGTAACCCTGTTGTTGCAAGATGTGTGGGTGCCTAAAGTGACCAGGGTTCGTATCCCAGTTTCCTCCCTTACCCTAATCCAGGTTTGTACCCCTGAGGTGGTAACCCTCCAAACTCTTACCCTGGAGAGCCTGTGCCATGCCATAGTATAATGAGACTGATGTTTAGATAATTAGGCCGTGCATTGTTCAGACTCAGAGATATGCATGTGCTTGAGATGTATCTCTTGTTGTCTCTGGTATTGATATTGTCCTAACCCATCGTATGGAGGGGGGTGAGTCTGGGACACCAGATACCACCATTGAGCCTTCTGGAGGTGTTGTGGGCTTAGATCAATGAAACATTGACAAAGGAAGGTGCCCACTTGTCAACCCCAGTGAAATGCGCATCAAGGCATCTTTGTTGTTGTTGTTGTTGTTGTTGTTGTTAGGTTTTGTTAAGTATCAGTATGATGGTTGTAGTGCACCCTGTTGTGTTATAATACTTAGGCTAGGTTACTGGGTATGAGTACTTGCATGCGATAGTGAGATGTGTGGCCGCTTTGGGATGTACCAGAACAATAGCAAAAGGAATTTAACCTCTTTTCCTATGTATAACTGAATCTGTCTCAATGAGTGTGGCTTAACATGACCCTTTAATCCTCATATATATATCCTAGTGAGAAATCCTTTAGAATCCAATTAGATGCATCACGGTACAATAATCACTTGGCTGACACACCCAGACCTATTTGAACAGACTGATTGGAGGGCTTGACCAAAGGCTTCTGACACCTAATATATATGCTCCCTGATGCCTTTTTATTGTCAGCCCAAAGACCCCCGCAATGACCCTATGACCTTGATGTAACTCACTGGGATTCTTCTAAAAGCCTTCTTAAAAGCACATAACCTGATTTGAAAACAACAGTAAAGTTCTCACAAAGCTGTCTCGTTCTTTCATGGGTTAGGTATTGTTAAGTATCAGTATGGTAATTGTGATGCACCCACATAGGACTGTTTGTTAGGATTGTTTCGTATAATTACTTGCATGTGACATTGACAGTTTTGGCCACTGTGGGAAGTCCCCAACCAATATGTTAAGGAATTTAACATCTTGTCCTGTGTATAACTGAAAAGCATACAATAAAACTCTGCAAGGACAACTTTAACTTAACTTAATTTAACTTAACTTAAATCAAATGGCCTGTAATGTATGTGGAGTGTCATGTATTTCACGTTAATTATTCAGAATTAAAATATGGGCTTTATATATGTAATAGGAGATTATGCATGAAAGTCCATACTTTTGAGTCAAAGCAAGAAGCAACTGAATAAAGATGAAACACCAAAATTAACTGAACAAGACACTGCCGTCAGTGCCAAGAGCTTTACCAAACATCTGGCTTAAGTTGCAGTTCTATATGTAAAAAAAACCATTGCCCTAACGAACCATCCCAAACCATAGCAAGCCTAACCTGTGGGCTAATCCGAGTGAGCAGTAAGAGTCTGGAGGACCAATCCACTGACACTTGAGTAATCCCCATTAACACACACACATAGGATTTGACCTGCTGATAGATGTCCATCGCCAGTGTGTGTGTGACATGTGACACGAAAGCAATACTTCCCACGCTCCCACTCTATGTTTTGACTACTGTCATTCTGTTTTTAATGACGTCTATCTTACTTTTTTTTACAAAAGTTACAAACATTAACTGGACCGTTTATTTTTCCGGTCTTCCACTGAATTATAATTTTAGGGTTGTTTTAATTTCCTACTTCACTGTTTGGTCCCCACTATGTTTCTACCTTTTCTTCATCCTCTTTTTCTTCTTCTGCCATAGGAGTCGATGGCAGGCCTTAGAACCATATGGTAAAACGTTTTGAAATTTGGCACACTGATTGGGGACAGTCCCCTGATTCTTTTCACCACGTTTCATGTCTGTGCCTCTAGAATTCTAGCGCCACCAATGGGTCAAAGTTTGAGGTGTGCTTATGCGTGTAACTTTTGAACAGTGTGCCGATTTAGAAAAATTCGATTTTTACGCAAAACATTAAAAAAAAGTTATTTTCTTTTTCCGTTCTTCACCAACATTGCCACAGATGTTCTTCAGACCAAGCCTTACGAAAGTTATCATATGGATTTTTGACTCAAAAGCACTCCTCTGTCAAAGCAAATTGAAATGAGGTTATATCTCAGCAACACTTCAATGCATCAAAACTAAACTTGGTACATCGACTAAGGTGGGGGAGCTGCAATAAGAAAATGTGTTTTTGATGTGTTTGCCTTTAAAAAAATGCTTGTGTCCGGTAAAACCATGGAAGGGCCCAAGGCTGAGACATGGCAACCTGCCATATTGGATTTCATCGAAAGGATAGTCCAATTTTCACCAAATTTGCTACCGTGATCTTCAAACCAAGCCTCACAAAAGTTTTCAGATTGAGTTTAGAATTTTTAAACAGTTTGTTTGTTATAAGCAATCGAAATCGGCGGCAAAGCCACCAAACTGGAAGTGAGATATATCAGCAACTGTTTGATGTATTGACACTAAACTTGTTATATGGGGGCTCGTTCTTGAGGTTGTCCAAAAAAAACAGCATTATTTGACCACTGAGGGGCATTGCAATAACAAAAAAATTTCCTAATACCTTTTGATTTGTTGACCTTATAAAAGTGATTGTTATGCTGGTGATATCTTAGGAGATCCCAAGGAGAGGACATGACAACCTATCATTGTCGACCAAATTTATGTGATCACCCTACTGGATTATATAATAAAAAAAAATGTAAAAGATGTCAGCGATCACAAACCTTGTTGAATCCTCCTTTTTATTTATTTCCGTTCGTTACAGCCTATCCAATTCACCACCAAACAGGAAGTGACCACATATCTCGATCAATTGACATGAAACTTGCTGGGAGTGCATACAGCCTTGCCCTTGACATAATGACATGAAGTGTCCATGGCAACTATGCTCTGCTGGGCTGCTTGGCCCCCTCACCCCACATCTTGGTGCTCATTGTATTCATTCATCCACACTGTGAAGCAGCTTGAATCTCCTGTGTGCATCAAACGTTCTTCATAAGCAAACATACCATAACCTGCTTGGAATTCAGCTTTTTGGCATTTATGCCTTCAAGGGAAACTGGGATTTTTCAACCTGGGCCCTATTTTTAGATCTTTTTACAATTAACGATCAAAATCGATACAGTATTGAGTTAGAACGCTAAAACCAGCAGCCACAAAATGGCTATACAATGGAATCCTATGAGGCAAGCTAGCACGTCAAAGTAAACCGCTTGTCTTCACCACTGATAGGCATGTCATGAATGTTATTATAAGCGTCTGCCAACATGGAAAGGATCCCTACAGAGATACACCTGCATCTGATTACCTCAGTAACTGTAAAGAAACTGTAGAAAATGACAGTCAGTCAGTACAGTCAGGGTTTTAGCTTTCTCTTCTTCGGTCACTGACGTTGCACCCCACTGATTCAATTACATGCTGAAGTATCTGAACCATGCAGAGATCAAGTGGTGATGCCATATAACAAGTACAAAGTAGGCTATAAACTCATCACCAAATGGTTAGAGCACTGCCATACTTAATTAGTTGGTTGTTTTGGGGTTCCTGTCCTGTTTTTGCGCCCTCAATCTGCGGCCCCCTTGCTGTAGTTCCGTGCCCCCTCTGGGGGCCCCACCCCGCACTAAAACAACGCTACTGTTCTATCTACAGATGGCGGGAATGGTAATGGTGAGGCTCAGTAACCAGCGTAGAGAGTAAACTGGTGCTTCATCCAGCAGATTACACAGGAGGGAACGTCCACCACAGTGTACTGCAGGTGAAATGCAAGATTATGTAAAGTTACATATCGTCTGGTGGCCAACCAGAAGGCACCTTACACTATGGTTTGCCAGACACCATAACATCCTTATTACACAAGGAGATCAATGTTGTGATATGATTTTGTGACTGATGTGTGACCAATAATGTGATTGCTGCTAAATTTCTGATGTGAGAAGTCATATTTCATGTACATAAGAAAGATTTCCAAATGTTGCAGTTTTGAGGTTATGTATTCTGTTGTTGTGGTACTGCCAGTGTATCTGTCCATGTGGGACCTGTCAGATAGGGACCTCGGTTATGTCATAATATGGGGCTTGGATGCTTTGTCACCTATGTCATTAATGAAAGATATCAGTCATAAATATGAATGGTGATCATTACTCAACTGTTCTTCCGTTGTCATATGATGCCTTCTGAAGTAATGCAACTGGGCTGAGGATAAGATAAAGTTCCCTTATGATTTTAACTTCACATTAAATAGAAATGCAATTGTAACTTAATGAATAAAGTAAGCTAGGACGTTAGCTACAACAGGCAAAGAAATATCAGTTTACACTTATCGTGTGTACTGTCTGCTAGTGACTTGCTATATGACATTCTATTTATGTAAAAGAATGTACATCTATCAGACACTACTATGAGTACTATGAATTATTATGAGGCAGTGATTACCTCAAATCTCAGTAAGGTTTAGTGCCTGTTTTTTATGCACTTGTATGCTAATCTGAACCGTACAAAAGGATGAGATATCTTAAAAAAGGATTGCTCAAACATGGATGTCATCATCCTGGACTGTGATTGGACATGCTGCATGCAGACATTTGCCAGTCTCCAATCACTTCCTAGGATAGGCTGTGAGTACATGTGCTGTCATATTTGAGACAGAGAGTAATCCTCATGTTCAGTGAGCTTTTACTTGTTTCACTGGCTTAGAGTTGCATCGAATCCCTTCAGAAAGTCTTCAATTACATAAGAATTTAAAGGACCACTTCTCTGTTGGTATTCAGTATAGTTTGGGGTCATTTGTTTATGTTATTTTATATGTCCAGCCGCAACTCAGCATCCCACACACACCCCACCCTCTTTTCCCACAACCACGCACAGAGACACACACACACACACACACACATTAAACATATCTGCCATCATTTTTTGCATGCCACTTTCACTATCTCTCAAGTGAAATAAAATGAATCGGTTTCATCCAATCAAGAAGACATCATCTCTTTATGAAATATTATCAGTTATTATCTTCAATTGGTTTTCATCTACCTATACTGTACATTCCTTTTCTGCACCAGGGCAACTGTGGAGGTAAAACCTGCATCTCTCCTCACAGCGAAGATTGCACAACAGGTTTCACCTGCTTTCTATAGAATAGCAGGGCATACTGTCAAGTGAAACCCTTTTGAATGTTCCCACCATATCTGATGTAATGAATTCTAATGAATGACTACTGTGCAGTGTATTGCACATGTTTAATGCAGTGCTTAAATATCCATCAAAAGTTCATGAAACCTGTATATCAGTATTCATTCATTTACAATTTAATTTGTATTTAATGTGAAGTTAAAATCATAAGGGAACTTTATCTTATCCTCAGCCCAGTCGCATTACTTTAGAAGACAGCATATGACAACAGAAGAACAGTTGAGTAATGATGACTATTTATTTATGACTGATATCTTTCATTAATGACATTCAAAGCATCCAAGCCCCATATTAGGACCTGACCGAGGTCCCTATCAAAACCCTTTCAAAGCCCTTGTTTGACAGCTTTTTGACAGTCCACATTGACAGATACACTGGCAGCACCACAACAACAGAATACAAAACCTCAAAACTGCTTAGTCCTCTGCTAAGGGAATAGACAAGCCCTGCTTAAAAACACAGTCAGGCCCACTGAGCCCTGCAGAAATCTTGACATGCAGAGAACGAATGTCTAGGGTCTAGGACAGAGGTTTAAAATCTGCAGAAATCTTGACATGCAGAGAACGAATGACCAAAATAGGTCAATCAGTTTAAAGTGTAAAACCTGCACTTCAGATAATAAGGCACATACACAACCCCAAAAAGCCTCATGTACCAGAAAGCTAATAAGGGTTTCACCTCTTCGTGCAGAGGGGTGTTTTTGACAATTTCCGCCATTTTCTACTGTTTCATTTAAAACTTGAATATCTATGGTTCTACACATTGCATAATAACCATTTATGACTTAAATTAAAGAAGACCCTTGGGCCATCAGCTGCAGTTAGTTAAAGAGGTTTAAAACTTGCACTTTAGACCACAAAGCACACCCCCCTATAGTACCTGGTGCTACATCGATCGGCTTCTCGCTCAGGTAGTAATCGTCGGGGTTGAGGAAGGGGAGCTGCTGCAGAATGGACTGTTTGGGGATGAGGTAGAGCACCTCCGCCACATGGCCGTCCTCGATGATGGACATACGCTTGACGGAGCTGCGGCGCTTGACGTGCCCGTGCTCCACGCTCTGGCTGCGGCCAGAGCCGCACAGCTTGCCCAGGCTGTTGAGTCCCGGCAGGGACGGCATGGCTCAGGGTTTCTGCCCTCCACTCGCACACACACACACACGGGTGGGCAGGCGCAATCCCACAATCCCTCGCTGCTTCCAGCACGCTGTTCCCCAAGTGAGTGATTTTCACTTCTTGTGAGATATTCCAAACACAGATTACAGATTACAAGCACAAGATATTCTGTAGAATCCAGAACTGTCCTGCGCAGAGCGAACCAGTGCTGCTCCCATCGATACGACCGGAGATTCCCATGATTCCCAGCCAAAACCAACTACAAAACACTCCACAGCGCTACAAACACGATGTGCTCTACAGGTGGGGAGACACTAACACTCTACAACCGCTGACCCCAGAGAGCAAAGAAGCAAGAAGAAGATTACAACGTACTCACAGTTCGTTCAGCAAGATCCTCGCCTTCACCTAAGAGGATTAAAGGTGACGTAATGGCCACAATTATACTCTGTGTAGAGTCAAGTGGCATTGGCATAACTCTACCGCGGTGCTTGCGATGCCTACCTGATGGGAGGCTCTGATACAGTGTGGTGAACTAAGAGATGAGGCATGCTTTCAGTAATCTCATATCATGAACCCTGAGGAAAGATACCCAGCCTTTAGTTCTTATAGTTTTTTTTATAGTTTCACTGCAGAAAGCCATCCTTTACGATGTCAGACTCACATCTGTCTACTTATTTGTCATACAATTTGTGTGTGTTTATATATATATAGATTAATAGTAACTCCAGCTATGTTTTTTTTCATGTTAGATTGAGGTTTACCTAAAGGCAAAAATGAGATCACAAAAATAATTGTGATTGTGGTTACAATGAAGGTCATGAGCTGTTCTTACAAATAATACATTTTTGTAGTCTGATTATTATTGTAGATTATCTGATTTTTTCTAATACTCCAAAATCTTGATTCTTCAAAGTTCTTTTAGATGTAGTGACATCTAAACTAACAAAAACTGCATTTAGTATTGGGTAAGGTGCTAATTAATTTTTTTTTTATATATTTTTATGAACCACTGAAAAAAAAGATTACCTTTATCTTCATCTTTTGCTCAAAATCAGTTTCGATCTGAATCACTCCAGCTAAGATGTTTTTTTGTAGCTAAAGCCCTTTCCAGTACCAGAAGCCAGAGATACCACTGGCATCTAGCTCTAGCACAAGATCCATATAGGTGATGATGGTCATGTAGAAGATGACATAAGATCACAGTTAAACTCAATACATCACTACACCATACAACAACATAACTGCATGAAACAAATGGATCCGACTCAGAAAGGCTAGGCAGAGTAAGTAGACGTCTGTCACATCTGGAACCTGATGTCACAAACTTGGGCTCATCTGAGCAGATGAACATCATTTTATGCCGTGATTTCGTCTGTTCAACAGCACGGGGATTACAAGCGCAGACGAGATAAAAGTCCAAACCAGAGAGGCTTGGGCCGATGCCGGTAAGCTTGCACTGCTGACATGCTTTTGGATGAAGTGATTTACATGTGGATGACCTGGCATGGCGGCGGAGGCGAGGGGAATTGTGGGTATGTGCCTGATGTGTGTTTCCCCCTGGCCTCGCCTCTGAGTGGCTATAAATTATAGAGTGCACTTTCAAGTCAGCGTGGTAGTCCTCCTCCTCCTCCTCCTCCTCCTCCACCTCTCCTTCCTTTCTCCTCTCCTCCCTGCATCTTTTTTTAGTGCATGCGTTCCTCAGCGTTCTCCTCCAAAAGAGACCCACGTGAGGATGTCCCTGTTTCCCAAGGTGAATCCAGTCAGATCACAGACACACACATCGCCACACACACACACCATTCCAAACAGGTCATTCTGTGTTCTCAACAGGATATACCACAACACTGCTGCTTGCTGCTGCTAGCCTCGTCATTCTATCGCCATGAGGCATTTAAGGGCGTGGTCCACATTGCCCTTTGTTCTTCCAGGCAATAAACCTTACTCATAATTGCCACAGACTCTCTACAGAGGCTGCACAACCTATTTCTCCTCTCTCTCTCTCTCTCTATCTCTCTCTCTCTCTCTCTCTCTCTCTCCACATTGTCACTTGACATGAGATATCCCGAGTGCGGGCTCTCCCTGTCTGAATCCACCTGGGCTGCCATAAAGAAGCGCACAGCAGGAGGCGGCAGGGGGAGCACACTGAGGACCGGGACGGGCTTCTCTTCTCCACACCCCTCTGCTCATCCCTCCCTCCCTACCTCCGTCCCTCCATCCATCCATCCATCCATCCTTCATCCTGTCCCCCTTTCTCTGGCGGTGCTCTACGGCTTCTCACCCCAGCAGTGTCTGCATAGGGGTCTGACAGCACCCCACCACACAAAGCCGCCCGCCACGCAAGGATAAACACAGAAAACGGAATTCGCACACACGCGCTGCCGATCCAAAACAAAAAACAGGGCAGCATCCAATGGATTATAAAGCGAAGCGGGTACACTAACGTCAACACACACTCACTGTTTTTCTCTCTCTCTCACACACACACCACACAAACACAAGCTCACTGTTTCTCTCTCTCTCTCTCTCACACACACACACACACACGTACACACACACCACACAAACACACACTCACTGTCTCTCTCTCTCTCTCTCTCTCTCTCTCTCTCTCTCACACACACACACACACACATACACAAGCAGAGCGTTTCCAGCCTGGGTGTTTGAATGCAGCCTAAGCCGCTGCCTCAGCTCTCCTACCGTCCAGTCCGAAGCAGGAGGTGATTTTCTGGGCGTAGTTACAGATCCCTTCGTAAGGAGGATGCTGCTGCTGCTGGCGTAGCGCACTCGGCTCCCCC
Organism: Clupea harengus; assembly: GCF_900700415.2. Lineage (NCBI taxonomy): Eukaryota > Metazoa > Chordata > Actinopteri > Clupeiformes > Clupeidae > Clupea > Clupea harengus. The sequence continues at coordinate 575,055 of NC_045164.1, read as the reverse complement.
ATCTCTGCCGACACTCGCACTCACCAGCACACAGCACACACAAGAGGGCGCGTGCGCGCACACACACACACACACACTCACACACGCACAGGCTCTCGCGGGCACTCACACAAACACACGCCCTTCCCCAGTCCAACTGTGAGATGCCCCGCCACAGCGTTCTGATGCTATCTCTGTCCTCATCAATAATGCAGGCACATGCATCGACACACACACACACACACACACACACTCTCACTCACTCACGGAGTGTGCTGGCAAGGCCTCGCCGACAAACATACACACCCCCACTCCTCTCACACATATGCAGAAAAAACTGCTGAGGTGGACAGTAAGGCCCCTTGGCCGGTCGGCTAGGTCGGACGAGAAGCGCACGATCTGGCTCAGGTTACCAGTGCGGCTCTGCTGCAGTGCAACAGGTATGGCCGTGACGCAGCGGAGAGGGCGGGGCTTGCCGTAGAGGGCGTATTTCACCAGACACGCCTTCTTTGCAGGTGCCCTGGCAGGCCTTTATGAACAGACTACAACTAGCCAAAAAGATAAAATGGTTTATTTTAACCAGCTGTAAGGATCCAGCCCTGTGGGACTGATTGGTGGAGTCTTTAGACAAATATATCTGTTTTCAGAAAGAGTTTTCAGTATTTGTTTTGAATACATGAAGCTTGCCATTAATTCATTTATCTTGCTACAATATGTGGCGTAAACATGTCCCCCATTATATTGCAAAATGGTTTGGTCTTAAAGCTATAAAGCTAAAAAAATAAAACTATTATCCGTTTTAGTGATTTCCAGTTTTGCCCTTTTCTTTAGTGTGTCAAGCTTTTTGTGCATGTTAACTGTCTGCAAAGTTACAAAGCCCAAAGTACACACCAGAGGGAGTAACTCTCTCCCACAGAAACCACTTTTCTCAGCTGCCTGAAACGCTTTGTTGGAATTCCTGCCCTTTTATTTTGTTACAAGATGATGCAGTCTCATAACACAGTCCTTATTGCCCGCCTAGTTGACCAATCAGGAGAGAGGCTTAAAGACACAGTGCTCTAACAGAGCGTTTCAGACAGGATGACTAGACATGTACAGTGTGAGAAAAAGAATGTGTTTTTAGGAGCGTAATGGGTCCTCAAGGTAACAAGGTAACAAGATAACTTGCTAACAGCAGACTCTCCATCTCTGCATCTTTGGCTGCGGCACGCTGTACAAGCTGCTCTTACACTTCCATGAGGTTTTGGACCCAGATCACAAAACTACATAGTGAACAGTGAATGAGAGCATCAGATTTGTTTATCTGTCCTTCACACAGCCATACACCATCAAAATGAATATGAGGATGTTTTAAAAAAATGAATTACCTACAAAAAATATACTTTAAAGGTGTTATACGTAAGAAATTTAGTTGAAAAAATAAAAATGTTTACTATAATAGCAACAGGATGTGAAGAAATAACCATTACGTAGACAATAATACGTAGTCACCTGACCATCACACCCATATGAGCGTGTTGGAAATCACATTCCAAGACCATGGGCAATAATAGGCTTGGAGGTTTATTGGTCAACAGAAGCCAAACGTGTTTTGAGCAAGCTGAACCACCCCAGTGAAGTGTTCCTCTCAGGTTGCTGGCATTACCTTCACTTTACTTCAACAAACTCAGAGCGTGATTATGTAGATAGGCCTATAGTATGTGCTAAGAAGACCTTGGTCAGTGACATCCCCTATAGATTATGCCATCCTTACTGAAAAAGAATAATTTGTTTGGTTCATGCGTCTGACACTGACAGTACAGTGGATCTGCTGAGTGATTTATGGTTGTAATAAAATTGCTCTCTTCTAAATCTTCATAAATGTAACATGTGGTACTTATGTATGATGATTTACATGTTAAGAGCTGTCGGGATGGGACTGGTCATCAAGCATTAAATCAATCCTCTATTTAGAATGGTTTTGCATAGCATACACAGCATGGCGTCAACACTAACCAGCAAGAGGCGCAATGAGATAAATGATTAAAGCTGTTAAGTAATACATACATACTTGACTTAACCAGTATTTTTATTTTATTATTATGTATTTATTTATAGTATTCAAGGCATGTTCTGTCCCGCCCCCAGCAAAAAAATAATAATTGCCTAGGGCCCCAGAAATGCTAGGCCCAGCAGGAGAGGTTCTTGATACTAGCGAAAGATTGCTGATATTTGAACTCTCTCCAGAGATTTTCGCTGTATTTCAAAAAAGAAAGTGTAATGGTACGAGTCTTCCTTTTCTTCCATATTACAGCGAATTCAATCTAATAGTCAAATCTCCATACCGAAATGTTTGCTCACGGTTACAGCCTCTGCACTCTACTTCAGTTGAGGAAATAGGTTCTTTGAGGGCTTAAGGGGAGGGTTAAAGTTGCATACCAAATTCTGCTGAGCTAGGCTGATCCTTGTGGCGTAGGCCAGGCAGATGCACCCCCGAGGCCATGGCGGCCACACTAATAAAAAACAGTCTCATGCCCACAGACTATTGTGAATCCATTATTAGGAAATAACAGACATTCTTAACTTGCATTGCAACTTCCCTTATAAAGCTATCCATCTCCTGACTCGTGTTTTCAATTAAACCACATTTCAAATCCCATCCCATCCTCTACTTCTGAATCCCTGGAGGAGATGTTCATATTTTAGTGTGGAGGGGCGGTCAGAATTGGCAGCTGGAATAAGCAGAGAATTAGGGAACCACCCAACCCAACATTTAAATCCTCTGAAACATTACTTGCAGCAAACGAGGCAGCAAAAATTGAACATCTGTGTCAGTAATGCAATCTCTGAAAGGGTTTTGAGATTTTCATCTTAACAGGCACTTGGCAAAGGTCCAGCGCAAAACAATTATATTGTGATGTAGCGTGCGCTCATACTTCGCCCAAAACACTATAATCCATTTCGCACAGTGCAACTTAAACCTCTTTTTTTCTCCCAAGTGGACACGGGCACCAGAATGGCAAAAGGTTGTCCCCTCTGTGGCTGCATGACACCATGTTGTGTGACCTCCTGGGTTCATACGAGGACAACTGGCACTGATGCATGGGGGTAGGCCCCTCTCTCTCTGAGATACCTGCTAACATGTCTGCATCCACACCCTTCTGCGGTGTAGAGAGGCTTCTGTCAGTTCATTTACTGTTTTGTAATGGACCAATCAAAATATCTGTCAATGATGGAACACCCTAATTCAAGCAAGGATGCTAAAATGGCGTACTGCAGAGAAGAATAAATGCATTCTCTAGTACACATCAAAGAGTACAGAGACTCCGAAATGCTACAATAAAGAAACTGCATGAAGAGTAGCATACGCTAATACAAAGATGTCTATACAAAGCCCCTGAAACATCCAAACTGGTAGTAAAGGCACCACTGTGTAACTCACTGTGTATACATGGGCTAAATTCAGTTTGGTATTTATATAGATTTACATCCTTGAGATCTTGTGATAACACTTCGTAAGACGAAGACAAAAAACCGCGTGTACAGTATTTTCAGTTTTGTCAGCTCATGAGATCATTACCTAGATGTTGGACATAACAGGCTACTTGGACAGCGCCATCTGCTGGTCACTAGTTTTCTTGTGTCTCGCCATCACTCGCTGCAGTACGCAAGTTCTGGAGTTTGGAAGCAAGACAGCAATACCAAACGGCAATATTCGATCGTTCGCTTTGTCACGAATGACCAGGCGCGTTTCAGTTGTAGTCCTAAAGTCACTACTGGGATCCAGAAGACCTAGCAAGTAGGAGGGGAGATCGTGACCTAAGGGATGCCGACCAGGCAGATGTCCCATGTAAAACGAGCATGGTAAAACGTCAATAAGCACAAACATCAACGAAATAACATGTCTTTGCATTCGGCTGCTCTTATTAAAAAAAAATATGAAATGATACAGGCCAATTTGCAGGATGGCGTTCCTTTTTTCAAATCCATAAAATAATTGCTTGGATAAACATGCGGACCTCGAGGTAATATGTCATTCAAACATAACCGACGTATTTCGCTTTATGCTGGGGTCATTGACTCTTAATGCAAATTATCTACTACTACTAAATTCAACGATACACTGGTGGTTTTTCTATGGGCGTACATTGGAGTAGGACAGGCGTTTCACATCTCTATCCCATATGCAGCACTTGCTTTTCAGTATCCCTTACCTCTTGTAGACATACCCGGCAGACGTGCATCAGGCGTGCCCGGCTGGGAGGGTAAACAGTTTATGTCCAAAATGTTTGTTCCGTGTCAGAGTAGGTTGTTGGAACAGTACTTCTGAAATAAATAAAGGGCAAACGTAGTTCAAAGTGGTTTCAGTGTTTTGCCATGTCCTCCGTGTATAAGAAGAGTTACGTACCATCAACGTTTGGGCGTGTCCTGGCAAGAAAAATCAAGGCGCAGGTTATTAAGTTGAATGCTCAGAGTGGCTAAATTTCCTGTCATCAGATATACAATTATATGCGCGTAATCATAGGATGTACAAAGGCGCCTGCTAAGAAAATCTATATGTGGCCAACTTGACAGAAAAGACTACATCCCCATGTTGTAGAATATGAGAGTAAGGAGTCGAAGTGGAAAAAGTTTGAAACCAATTAACCTTTTATTAAGCAAAAGGTAAAATAAATCGATTTAAGTTGTAAATGAATCTGAAATGAAAATAAATGTAATTTAGCCAGAAATAAAATAGCTATCTAATAACACAGCTGTAGTAAGCTGATTGATAGTAATTACGTATGATTTCCTGAAGTGGCAACATACATCATGATGAGATCTACTGTGGACCAACCTGACGAAGTAGCTGTTTTGTTTAACCAGATGTATGTGCAAAGCTTGTTACTCTAAATGAATGATTAACAGAAACTCAGGCTAAGCTGTATCCATGGAATGGGGGGATTGCACTCCCTAGTGGTGGCTCAGCTCCCCTAACCACAATTGTCTTTTAATTTAATAACCTGTGCCTCCATTGTTCTGGCCAGGACACGCCCAAACCTTGATGGTGTATGATACTCTTTTGTGAGTATCCTTGCATGGATGTGCTTCTATGCGATGTCAGCTGAATAATGTAAAACCCGTCCACGCTTACTGTTAGATGTAGGGCAAAACGCTCGTAGAAAAGCAGTACGAAGTATGGAGTGAAAATGCTCAAACCCTGGTAGTGTAATTTGCATTTGTCTCTTTGTGACACTGTGAATGGTCAGCAGCACTTATGATTCATGATTATATTATGATTCATTAGCTGATGCACAACATCAGCTCCTCTTCCTAGGGTCCACACCAAACACAAAAACATGACAATAGATAAGACACTTACAGTTAACCACATGAAACCACATGACTTTTTTTTTTTTTTTTTAAGTATAACAATATTCTTTCTCACAAACATAATACTATAAATATTCATAAATTCATTAGCACTATGTATAAGCCTACATACAAAGCCAGATCTTACAACAAATTCTTACACATATTGATATTCCCATATCTAAAAAATGTGCAAAATCTGGTTACAGTCATATAGGGCAATTAAGTGTTGCTTCACTTGATTTTTAAAGCCTTCATCTGAGCAGTAAGTGAGTTCCATTCAGCCATGGCTCGAAACAATACTATGTCTTGCTCTGACTGTGTTCTAAAAGTGTAAAGACCTCCGGTGGTATGTGTGGTGGGGTAGACATGTGTGTTAGAGCTGAATGTGAGTTGAATACAGAGAGACACGGAGTCACCTTTCAATCATAATTAAAGATCAAAGTGGTAGGACTAATACAGTAGGTCTTGAGAAGGTAAAGTGGTGATCCGTGAAGTATAGGTTTGGTGAGAAGATATTTTCAGTGGGTAAGAGTTATATATACATATTTTTGGTGTATCTTGAGGAGCGGTTGGTGTGGTGTTGGGTGTGAGCTGATGAGGGGGGGGGGGGGGGGTCTTAGCAGGGTGGGGGATTTAGCATAAGCATGCATGTGTGAAAAGAATGTCCTTGTTCAAACATAATTTCATTTTGTTTTGACTTTATTTGATTTTTTATCAATAACACACAGTATAATGACAGTGATATTAAAGCATGAAGCATAATCAGGTGAAATGGCCAGTGCACTGGTGTTGGGAGGAGAAGTGCAGAGTTGCACTGTCAGATTTTGTCATCTTAGATGTCACATTATGAGCAGTGGTTTTACACGCATGTCAAGGCATACGGACTACAACACAGGATCACCATTACAGTGGACATTATAACATACATGGGACGCTTAAACGCAGTTTAAACACTGAATCATGAATTTAATTTATTTCCGTGTGAACGTCTGTATATATTTTCCAGTATTTGAGCGTGAAAATAACTGATGTATTTTCAGTCAGCTTTGCATCGTTCATGTGTTCATTACATTCCAGAAGTATCTCGATATTACATCATTTCATCTATCTGTACAGACCAGCAGCAGAAAATCAGTTCTGTTCAAGTCTGAGCAGAAAGGCTTGGATTTCATCACATCTTGCATGGTTGCGACGATTAGCAACTGACCTGAGAATTTTGATGCTTTTCTTTCTCTCCCAAAGTTGTGTAGGGATTTCTGCAGCTTTTTTGTAGTAATCAATGGATTCGTAAAATGATTTTTTTATATAATTGAGATGATTTCCATACTTAAAATGTATACGCTGTAGAGTTGCAGGGTTTAGATCTTCCTCCTTGAGAAGATCCATATATATTTGATCTGCTTTCTCTGTGTTCCCAGAAATGGCATAGATATCTGCAAGAGCAATTTTCCCACAATAGTAGTATGGGTAAAAACTGGTGACTTCTTCATAAATGTGGATACATTTTCTCATCAGCTCCCTGAAATCTGCGGTACCCTGCATATGCAGCGATTCAAAAATCTTGTATGTATAATAACGTGCCAGCAGCTTTTTGGCCTCTCTTTCAGAGGGGTATTTCCTCACCATCTCTTCTGCAACTTGCAAAGCTGAATCCAGTGACAGTAAACGAAAGAAATAAAGAACTTCTTTAAGGCCATGAAGCATTGGTCTTAGCCTCTGAACTAGGTCATGAGCCTCTCTCACACTGTCCTCTGTGTTCCTGCCAACCTGTGCCAATGCTTTCAAGTAGACAGCTGCCAGGTGTAGGTTATCTGGATCTATTGTCTTGGCATGTTTCATTTGCTGTATGATTTCCTCTCTCAACTGTTTATCCCCTGTGCTAAAAGGAGCTCTATACTTGGCCAGAGCAAGGCCTGTATGCCACCCTTTCCTGTCTGGGTCTCCTCTCAAAGCCAGCTCAAAGTTATCTATTGCTTTTTGCTTGAAATCATTATCAAACTTCACCTGAGTCCAGCCTTTCTCCCCATAAACCTCTGGATGCAGATCACAACCGGGTGGGGCAGGAAAATCCTCCTGGAGCCTAGCCACTTCCTTCAGATAAGCTTCGCTCTTTGCTTGCTCACCCAAAAGGTAATGCACCCAGGCCAGATTTGCCTGGTTCACCAGAAGGCGTGGTCCTCTCCCCTCCATGTTATGTCCTTTGAGCACCACCTCAGCCTTTCGCAGGTACGTCAGAGCTTCCTCTGGGGATTTGCTGATGTGGTAGGTGATGTAACCCAGTAGGTTGTACAGGTGCCCCTCCCAAGCACAACCATGCTGCCTGCAGTCCTCCAAATAATCTTGCAGATAGCGAACATCGCCACTGAGAATCCAGGTGAAGTGGCACTCTAGATTTTCCAGGCATCTTTCCAGAGGAGTCTTAAATGAGCTAGAGAGAGAGAGAGAGAGAGAGAGAAAGAGAGAGAGAGAAAGAGCGAGAGAGAGAGAAAGAGAGAGAGTGAAAAGCACTGTTACAATCCCCTTACCATTGTCATAAACAGAACACATGTGCACAGGCTACAGATCAAAGTAGTTCTCATACTGATGTTACTATATCAGCCATGTAGCCAGAGCCTTACAGTATATGTACTAATAGTGGCGTGTGTTCTAAATGTAGCCTTATGTTATCTACAGTGACTTACAGAGGGAGAAATGTGAGTAAAAACTATCTTACCAGTAAAGATTATTCTACCATGAGACGAAACATGCCAGTGGTTAGAAAACGTGTGTATTAATATAGTTTCAAATCATATTTACTCCATGATGTCTTGCAATATTGTGGTAGTGAATTAAGAAATGATATGATGTCTTCTCCAAACAGCTTATTTCAAGAGTTCAGAGCTTCCTACAAAGCACTCATATATATAGGTCCTTGCTTTATCAAGTAAGTTATAAAATCTGCCACTTCGATCACGAAAGTGAAAGGTAAGATAATGAGCAAGCTGATAACTGTGAACTGATTCTCTGAAATAGAAACTACATCAAAGCAGATTATGCTAGAAAAGTATTGCTGTGTACATAATACTGTTTAATTCAGTTTGCTTTGTATCTAGCCATTTTTACAGATGGAAATAGACTACTACTACTCATTTTACACTTTCTGGGAACACAGAGGAGGCAGATCAAATATATATGGATCTTCTCAAGGAGGAAGATCTGGACCCTGCAACTCTACAGCTGTTATATTGTAGGTATGGATATCATCTCTATCATAAAAACAAATCATCTTACGAGTCCACTGATTACCACAAAAAAGCTGCAGAAATCCCCACACAATCTTCGGAGAGAAAGAAAAGCATCCAAGTTCTCAGGTCAGTTGCTAATCGTAGGAACCATCCAAGACGTGACGAAATCCAAGCCTTTCTGCTCAGACTTGAACAGAACTGATTTTCTGCTGCTGGTCTGTTTGTTCATACAGATAGTTTTAAAGATTTAATATCGAGATACTTCTGGAATGTAATGAACACATGAACGATGCAAAGCTGACTGAAAATACATCAGTTATTTTTACACTCAAATACTGGAAAATGGACGTTCTGGACGTTCTGGACGTTCACACGGAAATAAATTCAATTCATAATTCAGTGTTTAAACTGTGTTTAAGTGTCCCATGTATGTTATAATGCTCACTGTAATGGTGATCCTGTGTTGTAGTCCGTATGCCTTCACATGCCTGTAAAACCGCTGCTCATAATGTGACATCTAAGATGACAAAATCTGACAGTGCAGCTCTGCACTTCTCTTCCCAACACCGGTGCACTGGCCATCGGGCATACAGGGACAACATCTCCGGTGGGCCACTAGCCATGTATCTCTCATATTGCTCACTCTCTGGCCAGTGCTGGCAGACAGGTCCAGGGCTGAATTTCTTTCCCAGTACACCCCTGCCCTAGCCTGGATACCAGACCGAACTTAGCCCCGCCCACACATTTTTTGGTTGGGAAGTTCGGTCTGGCATTACTCCATTGAGGAGAAATTATCTGCGGCTCGATATCGGCCGTACCAATCAAATTGTTAAGGCGGGCTTTATACGATGATGGACAGATGATCAACAGTAACGTAACCAACCACGTCACCAACACACGAGTTGAATTCGTTTTCAACAAACATGGCTGCCGCTGGAGAGCTGAAATGTATAGATTCGAGTCCATTTAGACATTGACAGTGCATTCATTTTGAAAGAGGAACAGAGAAACGCGATTAAGGCATTTGTCAATCGAAAAGATGTTTTTGCCTTCCTTCCTACGGGATCCGGTAAAAGTGTAATGTATCAGCTGCCCCTGGTCACATACTACGTTGTTCTGATTGGTTGTAGGTAACCAATTGAGCGAAGAGGCATTTTTTCTCCTGGTTCGGTTGAAACACGCCCCATAATCACAGCCCAATGGAGTGATATCAGACTCATATTCTGACTAGAATTATGAGTATGACATCGTCAGGCTACCCCTGCCCTACAACCCACGTTCACTCATAGGGAAGATGACCTTCAGGTTAGCTTGGACATTGTGTCACGAGAATAAAGCTGCATAACAAGATGAGAGTCACCACTAGGAAAGTTAAAGAAACCAAAAAATGAGGTGATGTATTTTCAGCAATAAAAATGTCAATGCTGTGCACCGGAGCATCCGAGCACGGACTACCAGACTCACAAACAGTTTTTACCCCCAGGCTGTTAGGCTGCTGAATCAGCAACACTGAACAGTCGCCATCACCTTGTACTTCACACCCATACAAATACACTTGCTACATATATATATATAAACACATATTTTTTATCTTATTTAATTTAATATTCCCCACCCTGGAAAATGCCCTTCTTGTATTTCAAACTGTTGTTACTTGTTATATGTTATATGTTATTTCTGGTATATGTTATTTTGGTACATGTTATTTGTGTTACCTGTTGTATGCCGTCTACTGCGTAGATGTTGGCTGCCAAGTCGTAAGAATTTCGCTGCGCTGAAGAAATTTGGTGTATGCGATAATAAACACTTTGACTTTGACTTTGACTTTGTAATGCGTAGAAAACATTTCACCCGAGTATGCTTTAATATCACTGTCATGGATTATACGGTGTGTTATTGATACAAATCGAATAAAGTCAAAACTAAATAAAATTATGTTTGAGCAAGGACAGTCTTTTCACGCATGCATACTTATGCTAAATCCCCCCACCCTGCTAAGATCCGCCCCCCCTCATCAGCTCACACCCAAAACCACACCCACCGCTCCTCAAGATACACCAAAAATATGTATATATAACTCTTACCCACTGAAAATATCTTCTCACCAAACCTACCCATCTTTCAAAGATTACCACTTGACCTTTCTCATGACCTATTAGTCCTACCCCTTTGATCTTTAATTATGATTGAAAGGCGACTGCATGTCTCTCTGTAGTCAACTCACATTCAGCTCTAACACACACCTCTACCCCACAACACATACCACCGGAGGTCTTTACACTTCTAGAACACAGTCAGAGCAAGACATAGTATTATATCGAGCCCTGACTGAATGGAACTCACTTACTGCTCAGATTAAGGCTTTAATCAAGTGAAGCAACACTTAATGGCACTATATATCTGTAACCAGATTTGATTAGATATGAATTAGATACAGTGCAACTAAAAGTTCCCCATTTTAAATCTGGGGTGACTTGTGAGCCAGTGTAGACTTTTCCCCTGGCAGGAGCAAGGCCACGTTAACGCGCCACTCTATAGCTTGTTGTTTGTGACGTCTCTCAAACTTCTACAGGGTCCAGCCATTTTCCCCCCTTAAGTCTGCGGTGCTTCTGGCAACCCAGTTGGGCAGGAAAAGCCTCATGAAGCCGAGCTGCTTCTTCCAGATAAGCTTGGCTCTCTGCTATCTCACCCAGGTAGCAATGGAGCAGGAGAGGTCATGTTTGCTCTTCTGTGTCTTGCTCTTAGGTAATATTCCCCAGTTCCCTCAGGCATGTCAAAGCCTCATCGCTGGAGCCCTGAGCATGGATGTACCCACGGAGGTTGATCAAGTGGCACTTCCAGGTGCAACCAACATTAAGGCGATCCTTAAAATCCTTATCGGATTATGTAGTAAGTATCAAGTTATCTGCCTAAAAGGCAACGAAACAACATTAAACAACAGCATAGTTGGCACTAAGGAAAGCTTGCCGGCATGCTAACTGGTATGTTTTGATTTGGCTTATGATTCCGTGCTGTGAAAGCTTTTCATACATTTTCACGAGGTTGTCAGTCCTGCACCATAGAACTACATGATGCATTGCTTGGGCGGCTAGCGGGAATGACAGGTGTGTCTATCTGTCTGTCCTTCACATGACCATGAACATGACAATATGCTATTAAAGTAAATTTGAAGATGATACCAAAAGCAGGAGCTTACAAAACACCCCAAAAGAGGTACATTCCTGCACACTGTAGCTTTCAACCATGCACAAACACAAGGCTATAACAATTATGTACTCTATGCAGCCTGATGGAATGTGAAGCCTAAAAATATGTTTGTTTCCCGCCATCATGTAACTATCAGCCTCACGACACCTGAAATTAGCCATTAGAAATACAGGGCTTTAATTGTGTCTGTTCTTTCAATTCAGTGAAATAAATCCACCTTATAGATTATACACACACTGAGGCAACACAGAGTTGGACCCTTCAATTTACTCTTTTATTCACATAATAAGAATTTTGATAGCTCTAATGAAATATGGTCCCTGTCAGAAATAATATATGATAATAATGTAACTGTTAATTCTATGTCCCAATGGAAATAACAAGAGGTGACCATATTATGACATCTATCTACAGTATCTGTCAAATGACGTGACAAACATGAACTGCTCATGTGAGCATTACACAGGGGTTGTCGCTATATCTCATTGAGGTTTGCTTTGGAATCATTTGTTAATCTGTGAAATGAATTGACAGACCACAGCACAAATTGTGTTAGCCAGATATACTATATACAGTATACTTTATTTAAAAACAAATCATACAATCATAATTTGTATGAGATAAAAAGCATGCATGCATAAAAAGAATGTCCTTGTTCAAACATAATTTCATTTAGTTTTGACTTTATTTGACTTTTATCAATAACACAGTATAATCCATGACAGCAATATAAAAGCACAATCGGGTGAAATGTTTTCTACGCATTACACAGCATTGACATTTCTATTGCTGAGATACATGGCTAGTGGCCCACCGGAGATGTTGTCCCTGTATGCCCGATGGCCAGTACACCGGTGTTGGGAAGAGAAGTGCAGAGCTGCACTGTCAGATTTTGTCATCTTAGATGTCACATTATGAGCAGCGGTTTTACAGGCATGTGAAGGCATACGGACTACAACACAGGATCACCATTACAGTGAGCATTATAACATACATGGGACACTTAAACACAGTTTAAACACTGAATTATGAATTGAATTTATTTCCGTGTGAACGTCTGTATATATTTTCCAGTATTTGAGTGTGAAAAAAACTACTATATTTTCAGTCAGCTTTGCATGGTTCATGTGTTCAATACATTCCAGAAGTATCTCGATATCAAATCATTACAACTATCTGTATGAACAAACAAACCAGCAGCAGAAAATCAGTTCTGTTCAAGTCTGAGCAGAAAGGCTTGGATTTCATCACATCTTCGATGGTTGCTACGATGAGCAACTGACCTGAGAGTTTCCATGCTTTTCTCTCTCTCCCAAGATTGTGTAGGGATTTCAGCAACCTTTTTGTGGTAATCAATGGACTTGTTAGGTAATTTTTTTTTATAATGGAGATGTTTTCCATACTTAAAATATAACCGCTGTAGAGTTGTAGGGTTCAGATCTTCCACCTTGAGAAGATCCATATATAATTGATCTGCTTTCTCTGTGTTGCCAGAAATGGAATAGATATCTGCAAGAACAATTTTCCCGCAATAGTAGTACGGGAAAAAAGTGGTGACCTCTTCATAAATGTGGATGCATTTTCCCATCAGTTCCCTTAAATCTGCGTTACCCTGTGTTTTCAGCGATTTAAAAATCTTGTATTTATAATAACGTGCCAGCAGCTTTTTGGCTTCTCTTTCAGAGGGGTATTTCCTCACCATCTCTTCTGCAACTTGCAAAGCTAAATCCAGTGACTGTGAACGAAAGAAATAAAGAACTTCTGCAAGGCCATGAAGCATTGGTCTTAGCCTCTGAACTAGGTCATGAGCCTCTCTCACAGTGTCATCTGTGTTCCTGCCAACCTGTGCCAATGCTTTCAAGTAGACAGCTGCCAGGTGTAGGTTATCTGGATCTATTGACTTGGCACGTTTGATTTGCTGTATGATTTCCTCTTTCAACTCTTCATCCCCTGTGCTAAAAAGAGCTCTATACTTGGCCAGAGCAAGGCCTGTATGCCACCCTTTCCTGTCTGGGTCTCCTCTCAAAGCCAGCTCGAAGTTATCTATTGCTTTTTGATGGATCTCATCCTCAAACTTCACCTTAGTCCAGCCTTTCTCCCCGTATACCTCAGGATGCAGATCAAAACCGGGTGGGGCAGGAAATTCCTCCTGGAGCCTAGCCACTTCCTTCAGATAAGCTTCGCTCTTTGCTTGCTCACCCAAAAGGTAATGCACCCAGGCCAGGTTTGCCTGGTTCACCAGAAGGCGTGGTCCTCTCCCCTCCATGTTATGTCCTTTGAGCGCCACCTCAGCCTTTCGCAGGTACGTCAGAGCTTCCTCTGGGGATTTGCTGATGTGGTAGGTGATGTAACCCAGTAGGTTGTACAGGTGCCCCTCCCAAGCACAATCATGCTGACTGCACTCTACCAAAAAATCTTGCAGATGGTGAACGTTGCCACTGAGGCTCCAGGTGAAGTGGCACTCTAGGTTGTCCAGGCGTCTTTCCAGAGGAGTCTTAAATGAGCTTAAGAGAGAGAGAGAGAGAGAGAGAAAAGCATTGTTATAATCCCGATACCATTGTCATAAACAGAACACATGTGCACATGCTACAAATCAACATAGTTCTCATACTGATGTTAGTATATCAGCCATGTGTTCTAAATGTAGCCTTATGTTATCTACAGTGACTTACAGAGGTAGAAGTGTGATTAAAAATATCTTACCAGGAAAGATTATTCTACCATGACACACGCTACAGATCAAAGTAGTTCTCATACTGATGTTACTATATCAGCCACGTAGCCAGCGCCTTACAGTATGTACTGTATATGTACAGTTCATTTCTGACTTACAGAGGTAGAAATGTGAGTAAAAGCTATCTTACCAGTAAAGATTATTCTAGCATGAGACGACACGGTTAGCAAACGTGTGTATTAATATAGTTTCAAATCATACTTACTCCATGATGGCTTGCAATATTGTGGTAGTGAATTAAGAAATGATATGATGTCTTCTCCAAACAGCTTATTTCAAGAGTTCAGAGCTTCCTACAAAGCACTCATATATATAGGTCCTCGCTTTATCTAGTAAGTTATAAAATCTGCCACTTCGATCAAGAAAGTGAAAGGTAAGATAATGAGCAAGCTGATAACTGTGAACTGATTCTCTGAAATAGAAACTACATCAAAGCAGAGTTTGCTGGAATAGTATTACTGTCTACATAATACAGTTTAATTCAGTTTGCTTTGTATCTAGCCATTTTTTCAGATGGAAATAAACTACTACTCCTCATATTTCACTCATAATATAGTTATACTATTGTATATATATATATATATATATATTATATATAAATGTATATATATATATATGTATGTATAATAGTATAACTATATATATATATTTATTCCCTCATATTTACCTACTGTACATATAATGAGAGAGAGAGACAGACAGAGAGAGTTTGTAACCATACGGTGTGCTCTATCTGATCCTTTTTCTTCATATTCATTCATAGTCTTCTTTGTAGGTGAACACAAGCGCTTAACACCCCCTATCTTGTGACCTTTGACTGGGCTTGTCTGGTTGATGAAAGCCAACATGTCTTACTGTTTCTAAATAAATGAAACTAGAGAAGAAAAGCTGAAGAAACAATAAAAAAAATGTCCCTTGAAATAGAGAGAGACTTCAGCAGTAATCTTTTAAACATTGTAAGGCGAGTGTTTATGGTTACGATGATCATTGATCCGGGTCATTAATCAACCTACCAGGGTGTTTTTACGAACAGTACAGGAATAATATCATCCACGTGTATTGATTACACTAATGAGGTAGAACTTTGCTCCAAAACTGTATCTGTTCTATCTGATCATAATCTACACTGTAAAAAAATGCTGGAAGTGAGGCAAGTTTCTCACTCGCAATGTTTTTAAGTAAAGAATAGTTTCTATAGTTTTACTAGATCACTAGTTTGTAGTTGGCTGTGCCTAAAGCAAGCTTTTGGTAAATTCGACAGTGACACTGATAGGTGAAAATTCACTCAAGCTACCTCAGGACTCCGGAGCTACATATAAGTATATTTATTAGACAAACAACAACAATTGCAATCGGGCTCACTCACAGCACAAGGCTGAAAGTGAAGCCCTGATAAACACATCGCACAAGGGTTATATAGACAGAAGTTTAGCGTTCAGCTGGGATAACCACGTGGTGGATCTCTGACGTCCGAGGCTCCCTGTCTTGTAAGGATGGCAGTTTTGCACAAGGTCGGAAGAAGCTTATCACCTCTGGTCTAAACATGCTCTTGTACATATGCAGAAGCGCAGTAAGTGCCACCAAATAATCTAAGTTACACACAAGCAGAAACACAGAAAAGCCATGTTCCTGCTTACAAAAGCACATGATTTATACAAGGTATATATTAATACAAGGCACTTGATTAATACATTCTGAAGTCATTAATAGTGTTTCGAAATTATCTCCATCAGACACTAATGGGCCTTCAGTTACACGTCATAAGACAAACACCACTAAGGCAAATGTTTAACAAACAAACAAAACGCCTTAGTGGTGCTTGTCTTAAATTAAATAAGGTTTGTTATTTTTCAGAGTGAATACTATCCTGACTCTTCTTCAATAGGGGGGCATGCATCTGAAGAGGATAGTGGATTTCCCTTCCCTATTCAGACATCTCACTCATGTAACTGAAGTCCCATTAGTGGCAATGTCCAATTTACCAAAAGCTTGCTTTTGGCAGAGCCAACTACAAACTAGTGATCTAGTTAAAACTATAGAAACTATTAATTTGCTTAAAAACATTGCGTGTGAGAAACTTGCCTCACTTCCAGCATTTTTTTTACAGTGTAGATTATGATCCGATAGAACAGACACAGTTTTGGAGCAAAGTTCAACCTCATTAGTGTAATCAATACACGTGGACGATATTATTCCTGTACTGTTCGTAAAAACACCCTGGTAGGTTGATTAATGACCCAGATCAGTTTACAGGCACTGGTTTACAAGGATCGAAAAGAGGATTGAGGTTAAGGACATCACTTGGTTGACCACTTCAGCACAATACTTCAGCGACTGATAATAACCGCACACTAAACCTTTCACCGAAACTAGTGTAAGCCATTGACATTATGGTTTAGAACATATTAAGATCATTTCGATTAACGTTGATAGCAAAGTTTATAACTAACAGTTTGTTTGTTTTGTGAAAAAAAAACAATACCCTCTCCACTCAACAGATGGGCCAACATAATTACTCAGAAGTGCTTACATGCACTTCTTTAAAGGGGAGGGAGATGCACAGTGTAATAATAATGTAATGATCATTGTAACCATAAACCCTCGCCTTACAATGTTCAAAGATTACTGCTGACGTCTCTCTCTATTTCAAGGGAAATTGTTTTATCGTTTCTTCAGCTTTGCTTCTTTAGTTTCATTTCTTTAGAAACAGTAAGACATGACGGAAGTCTTGTTTTCATCAACCAGACAAGCCCAGTCAAAGGTCACAAGATGGGTGGTGTTAAGCACTTAGCTTTATAACTTACTTGATATAGCAAGGACCTATATATATTAGAGGTTTGTAGGAAGCTCTGAACTCTTGAAATAAGCTGTTTGGAGAAGACATCATGTAATTTCTTAATTCACTACCCCAATATTGCAAGCAATCATGGAGTAAGTATGATTTGAAACTATATCAATACACACGTTTGCTAACCACTGGCATGTGTCGTCTCATGCTAGAATAATCTTTACTGGTAAGATATTTTTAATCACACTTCTCCCTCTGTAAGTCACTGCAGATAGCATAAGGCTACATTTAGAACACACGCCAATATTAGTACATACTGTATACTGTAAGGCTCTGGCTACATGGCTGATATAATAACATCAGTATGAGAACTACTTTGATCTGTAGTGTGTGCACATGTGTTCTGTTTATGACAATATTAAGGGGATTATAACAGTGCTTTTCTCTCTCTCTCGCTCTCTGTCTTTCTCTCTCTCTCTAGCTCATTTAAGACTCCTCTGGAAAGACTCCTGGACAATCTAGAGTGCCACTTCACCTGGATTCTCAGTGGCAATGTTCGCTATGTGCAAGATTATTTGGAGGACTGCAGTCAGCATGATTGTGCTTGGGAGGGGCACCTGTACAACCTACTGGGTTACATCACCTACCACATCAGCAAATCCCCAGAGGAAGCTCTGACGTACCTGCGAAAGGCTGAGGTGGCGCTCAAAGGACATAACATGGAGGGGAGAGGACCACGCCTTCTGGTGAACCAGGCAAACCTGGCCTGGGTGCATTACCTTTTGGGTGAGCAAGCAAAGAGCGAAGATTATCTGAAGGAAGTGTCTAGGCTCCAGGAGGATTTTCCTGCCCCACCCGGTTGTGATCTGCATCCAGAGGTATATGGGGAGAAAGGCTGGACTCAGGTGAAGTTTGACAATGAGTTCAGGCAAAAAGCAATAGATAACTTTGAGCTGGCTTTGAGAGGAGACCCAGACAGGAAAGGGTGGCATACAGGCCTTGCTCTGGCCAAGTATAGAGTTCTTTTTGAGACAGGGGATGAAGAGTTGAGAGAGGAAATCATACAGCAAATCAAACGTGCCAAGACAATGGATCCAGATAACCTACGCCTGGCAGCTGTCTACTTGGCAGCATTGGCAGAGGTTGGCAGAAACACAGAGGCCACAATGATAGATGCTCATGACCTAGTTCAGAGGCTAAGACCAATGCTTCATGGCCTTGGAGAAGTTCTTTATTTCTTTCGTTTACAGTCACTGGATTCAGCTGTGGAAGTTGCAGAAGAGATGGTGAGGAAATACCCCTCTGAAAGAGAAGCCAAAAAGCAGCTGGCAGTTCTTTATAAAATTAAGATTTTTAAATCGCAGCATACGCAGGGTAACACAGATTACAGGGAGCTGATGAGAAAATGCATCCACATTTATGAAGAGGTCACCAGTCTTTACTCATACTACTATAGGGGGGAAATGATTCTTGCAGATATCTATTTCCTTTCTGGAAACACAAAGAAAGCAGATCAAATATATATGGATCTTCTCAAGGAGGAAGATCTGGATCCTGCAACTCTACGTCTGTTATATTTTAAGTATGGGAATCATCTCTGGTATAATAAATCATCTTACGAGTCCATTGACTACTACAAAAAAGCTGGCGAAATCCCTACACATTCTTTGAAGAGAAACAAAAGCATCCAAATTCAACTTGCAGATATTTATGCCCATTCTGGGAACACAGAGAAAGCAGATACAATATATATGGATCTTCTCCAGGAGAAAGATCTAGATCCTGCAACTCTACAGCTGTTATATTATAGGTATGGAAATCATCTCAATTATAAAAAAAAATCACCTAACGAGTCCATTGATTACCACAAAAAGGCTGCAGAAATCCCTACACAATCTTTGGAGAGAAAGAAAAGCATCAAAATTCTCAGTTCAGTTGCTAAACGTAGCTACCATCCAAGACGTGATGAAATCCAAGCCTTTCTGCTCAGACTTGAACAGAACTGATTTTCTGTTGCTGGTCTGTTTGTTCATACAGATAGTTTTAAAGATTTAATATCGAGATACTTCTGGAATGTAATGAACACATGAACGATGCAAAGATGATTGAAAATACATCAGTTATTTTCACACTCAAATAATGGAAAATATATGCTGATGTTCACATGAAACTAATTCAATTCATAATTCAGTGTTTAAAATGTGTTTAAGCGTCCCGTGTATGTTATAATGCTCACTGTAATGGTGATCCTGCACTGTAAACCCAAACAGTTCTACTAACTTATTAAAATGATGTATTCATTACTTAAAACCTGGTATTTAGTTGACCCAACTTTAAATGTATTAGTTTTCTGAGCAAGTGAAGACGTTTTAATTGTATTGGAATGTATTTGTTTGAGTAAACATTGCCTGATAACTCATATTTTTTTAGTTTCATTCAAACGTGACGTCTGACGTCATCAACGTCGTTGCAGGACTAGTTCAGAACAGAATCAGAGATCTTGTGATGAGAGACAGAGACAGCAGACTTAATAATTGTATAGTATCAGTTAGAATTCTATAAGCATGTTCCTCCTGTAGAAGAGGAGTCGACCAACTTTGTAGGGTGACCATATTTGAGTTTGTGAAAAAGAGGACACCGTCGCGGGGAGGGGCGTGGTAGTGTGTAGCATACAGATGACCCCGCCCCCTCCCCCCGCGACGGAATTTTGACACCTTTTCCACATGCAGATGTCATGTGCTGTTGTAAACAATGCAACTAGTGGAAGCGGCACGGTGCTCAGTGTTGCCAAATTTGGAAATGGTGAAGTATCGTATTAAATGCTCAAAATGATCGTCTTTGGAGGATAATTATCGTGAATCTGGCAACACTGAGAGGCCGGTCGACCAATGACAGTTCTCGCTACAGTCAGAGCTTGTGCTAGAAGGTGGAACGTAAGGGAGATACCCTTTCCTAAACTTGTAAGGGCGTAAAACCTAGTTTGTGAAGGACCCAGAGAAACACAAATATCCGACGAGGCAAAATCCCGGACGATTTTGCAATCACTGCCGGACGCATGTCCGGGTAAAAGAGGACGTCTGGTCACCCCACCAAAGGAGATATTTTAGTAATCCTGTCGCTGCTAAGCGTCCTTATCTGGTAAGTAAACAGTGTTTTTTAGGTGTTTGTTGCGACAAAATTGCGGGAGCAAGTGAAATTGCGATAAGAAGTGGCTAATTTCCCTCTTTGTAATTATTATTGAGTAATCACGTTTTGGCTGTCAAGTAGCAAGTTCAGTTGCACGACTGTTGGCGCTGGCGGTTAGGAAGCTAAAGAGCTAAAGAGCTAGTTAGTGGGTTATTTCCTCCCAAATATGTTCATGTGCAAAGTAAACAACAATCAATTGTTTATGTTGAAAACAACTCATGTTCTACAGAAACACCATATAATTCATATCAGCATGCTAAGGTTATATGTAACTTTTTAGCAGCTAGCTAGCTTCTATGTGTTTTAATGGATCTGATGGATAAAAGTGTTAGCAGCAAGCTAACAATAATGGTCGAGAACTTCAGTTAAGACCTACAAAATTCTTTTTGCCCTGACAGCATTTGTGTTGCATATAAACAACAAACCGATTTGATGTAGACATATAAGAAGAGGAGTCAACCAAAGGAGATATTTTTTGTGTACAGGCATCACGGACTGGCATGACAGCTACGGGTGATCCTCGAGGCTTATGACCTTCAGGTATGTCTAGGTGATCACATTTTGTTTGTCACTGAAACTTTAATATTAGTTGATACTATGTATTATTAATTGCCAGTTTTTTTGTAAGTGTTTCCATTGAAACTCTCCTGGTAATTGTATTGATGGTGTTTTGCAGGAGGAGTAGGAGCCAGATTTTGATGATGCTCCTGTTGCTCTCCTTACATCGGGCCCCGACCCCTTCAGCTGCGAGAACATCTTTGAATTGGGTGCAGAGGATTTCTGAGGCATTTATGTTGTTGTTTGGCCTGACATATGCTTTCAATTTAGAATATCCCAAAAAACTCACGCACACCTTCTCATACAGAACCTTTTTATGTGTCTGGAAGACAACAAAACCTCTGAAACCGTCCTTACTCACCTTAAAAAAATATTTGTTGAAATAAACGATTTGTTGTTGACTTGTTAACTTTGTAACACTTTTCTTTAAAGCTTTAATGTAATCTTTTATTTTGTCAGTTGTTTTACAAGAAATATAAATGATGTGATACCTCTTAAGTTTTTCTCATCTCACTCTTTTTAATAGAAATCTTACATAGATTTGAATGTTTCTTGTAGAGTAACTTTCAGTTTAAAGTCAGTTTGTAAACACAACCAGAAAATCAGTATATGTGGTCAATAATTGAAAATAAGTAGTGCTCAATTAAAAAAAGTTAGCTATTTAAGTATTACCTACTCAGAATAATCAAGCGGAGTTAACTTAAAAAAAAGTATTATTTACTCAGAATAATTAAGTTGAACTCTGAGTTGAACTATTAAGTGCACTGAACTTGATTTTTAAGGCTTAAAACTTAATTTTATTTTGTGTTGTTGAGTGAAAATAATTTAGTACATAGAGGTTAAAAGATTTAAGTATAAAAATATTTGAATATAAGTTCAGAGAACTTAAAAATTATGAAAACGATAACAAAATAAATCAGTATAGCCGATGTATCATTTTTAAGTTAAGTTTACTTAAAAATAATAATATATGTACTCAAATTTTATTATGTAATCGGTTACATCAAAAGTTTTAAGTACTCTGAACTTGTTCAGGTTTACAGTGTGTGTTGTACTCCGTATGCCTTGACATGCCTGTAAAACCGCTGCTCATAATGTGATAATATAAAGAAACAAAAAATGAGGTGATGTAAAAATGTCTATGCTGTGTAATGCTAAGAAAACATTTCACCCGATTGTGCTTTAATATCACTGTCATGGATTATATTGTCAAAGTCAAACTAAAGTAAAAACTAAATGAAATGATATTTGAACAAGGACATTCTTTTTTTCTCATACAAATTATGATTGTATGATTTGTTTTTAAATAAAGTATATATAGAATATTTGGCTAACACAGTGGTCTGTCAATTAATTTCACAGATTAACAAATGATTCCAAAGCAAACCTCAATGAGATAAAGCAACCACCTCTGTGCAATACTCACATGAGCTGTTCATGTTTGCCACGTAATTTGATAGATACTGTAGATGGATGTCGTAATACTGTCAACTCTTGTTATTTCCATGAGGAAATAGAATTAACTGTTACATTACTATCATATATTATCTCTGACAAGGACCATATTTGATTAGACTTATCAAAATTCTCATTATGTGAATACAATTGTTTATTTAAGGATCCCACTCTGTTGCCTCAGTGTGTGTACATAAACTACAAGGTGGATTTATTTCACTGAATTGAAGGAACAGACACAATACAAGCCCTGTATTTCTAATGGCTAATTTCAGGTTGTCATATAGTCTCTATTCTGAGTCTGAGTGAGGTGCATAGTTACATGATGGCGGGAAACAAAATATTGTTAGGCTTCACATTCCATCAGGCTGCATAGAGTACATCATTGTTAAAGCCTTGTGTTTGTGCATGGTTGAAAGCTACAGTGTGCAGGAATGTACCTCTTTTTGGTTGTTTTATAAGCACTTGCTTTCGGTATCATCCTCAAATTTACTTTAAAAGCATATGGTCGTGGTCATGTGAAGGACAGACAGATAAACACACCTGCCATTCCCGATAGCCGCCCAGGCAATGCATCATGTAGTTCTATGGTGCCGGACTGACAACCTCGTGAAAATGTATGAACAGCTTTTACAGCACGGAATCATAAGCCAAATCAAAACATACCAGTTAGCATGCCGGCAAGCTTTCCTTAGTGCCAACTATGCTGTTGTTTAATGATGTTTCGTTGCCTTCTAGGTAGATAACTTGCTACTTGTTTTAATCCAAAACCGATAAGGATTTTAAGGATCGCCTTAATGTTGGTTGCAACTGGAAGTGCCACTTGATCCTTGGGTCCATCCATCATGCTCAGGGCTCCAGTGATGAGGCCTTGACATGCCTGAGGTAACTGGGGAATATTACCCCAGAATATTAAGAGCAGGACACAGGCAAGCTCCATTGCTTGCTACCTGGGTGAGATAGCAGAGAGCCAAGCGTAGAAGAACAGCTTGGCTTCAGGAGGCTTTTCCTGCCCGACTGGGTTGCCAGAAGTACCGCAGAATTAAGTGGGGAAAATGGCTGGACCCTGTAGAAGCTGGAGAGACGTCACAAACAACAAGCTATAGAGTGGTGCGTTAACGTGACCTTGCTCCTGCCAGGGGAAAAGTCTACACTGTATCACAAGTCACCCCAGATTTAAAATGGGGAACTTTTAGTAGCACTGTATCTAATTGATTCACATTCCTACGGTGAGGAGAGAGAGGAGAATCTGCAAGAGACCTCAAAGAATATGACAAAGACAGATAAGTTGCAGAGAAAATGCGGTAGCTGTCATAGTTCAGTTAGTTATCTCTTCTATCACTCATATTTTCAACCATGGTGTTTAATTTTTATATGAAGTGAACTTGCTCTCTGTCCGATTGGGATGTTGTGCACACATTTCATTTTCATTTTCATTGACCAGAACACAAAGAGATGTATTGTTTACATTACATTGTACATTACACTGTTTACATTACATTAACTGTTCGTTGAAATTTTAATGTATAAGGAAATCCTGACATGCAGGAGACATTCATAATATATTTTTTCCCTGTTTTCAGATGAGTTTGAATAAAATCTAATTCTATGTATTAGGCATGGTTGAGCTTATGGTGTGCAAATTCAAGCATATGTGATTAGATTTAGTTTTTCATGTCACAGAGGTAACACAAGGGGAGAAAAGGAGAAATTAAAGAACAACTTTAAAAGGAAATCTCTAAAATGCATTTATCCTATGTCTAAGCCTACAAAACCAAACTTGATCATATTGTCCTAGACACATCAAAAGGACTGAATTCAATGGGGGGGGGGGGGTCAGAATCAGATACATTTCAGTAAGAAAACATAACCCTTACCAGTTGCCCTGCGGCATCTAAAAAAATATTAAGCTATCTAGCTATAGTCTAACTTTAGCTGGACTTGAACCAGACCAGGAAGTAATGTAAACAACAACAAATGTAAAACAGATTGAAAAAACTAAAGTAGGGGAATGTATAAACACTCTATTTCACATCACAACACAATCAAATTAAACAAATTATTTAATCTGCTGATTTGGACACGACTGCTGCTTCACCATTAGTGATGTCCTTGAAGAATTTACAGTTACATTAAAAAGGGGCCATTCCCTTCCCTCTGTTTTGACTGCTTGAATTATTAATACCTCCATCTGTGGAATGTTACAATCATAAACATTACAACATTACAAATAATATGAAAAAAAAACATCACCCTGAGGAACAGGCACTGTTTTTGTTCACATTAGATACAGTATCTATTATAGATACTTATGGATAATAATCATAAAGAAAAAGGATATTGACTGATGTTTACATACACTAAACGTCCCTAGAAAAAGGGACACTTTTGCATGACATACTGCTTAGAAGAGCCAGCCTAATGTCATACGACATATGTAAGGGATAATGTACTGTATAGTCCGGCGGTCATTATAGAAAAATAAATCCCGACGGGACGAACAGGACCCCGACGCGCAGACCTAATAACAGACCTGCAAACTTTCTGGTGGCACATTCAAGTCAACAGAACCTTTTGTAACATTCTGAAGAGCCGTATAATAACATTTGGTATGTTGTTCTTCTCACTTCATCAGACAGGTTTGGCATTACAGGCTCTGGTACTGTAATCGTACAAAACATCACTGCCTAACTGGGTTCTGTATCTTTCTCAGAGATACGTGGCAGGAAGCAAAGTCTGTCCCCTCTGGAGAAATGTATAGACAGAATGTACATTTGAATGTATCCAGTCTAGGAAACTAGAAATGGCACCAGCACTTTAAGGTCTCTTCATGGAATTCAAGGCCAGTGCTATGACATGAAATGCTTTAAAATCCCTTTTCAGAAATGCTCTGAATTTTGGCTGAAAGCAAACCGGCTCTAGAGAGATCAAAGGTCATATTTCACGTAAGTATGGCCATTGTACACAATAAAAAAAGGGCTTCGGATGCATTCAGATGGTGGAGGCAGGAGTGTTTGGATCCTGACGTAGGGCCGGCTCTAGGGTGTGGCCAGATTCTGCTCCACCAACGCCAGAGCGGCCCCGGCAACAGTGCTGGAGCAGACAAATCGAACCCAGAACCACAGAGCTGGACAAGACGGAGAACCCGCTCAGCACGAATGTGGCCATGTAAGAACCCGTTTGGTCCACTAACCAACCTGTTCATAGAAAGGAAATGAACGAGAGACAGAGAGAGAGAGAAAGAGAGAGATAGAGAGAGAAAGTGCGGTAAGTTTATACATTTGACTATGATTTTGTGTTCTCTAGTTCGCCCTTCGGCATGCTTGATTTAGAGCACTGATCATAAACATGTTTAGCTTGGTAGCTGGCCAAGGCCCTGGGATGCCTATAGCAGAGATCGCGTTTGATCGATGTCCGCTGACAGCCCCTATGGATAAGGGCTAATGTGAGCTTATAGCTACGAGGGAAAAGGAGGGGAA
Organism: Clupea harengus; assembly: GCF_900700415.2. NCBI lineage: Eukaryota > Metazoa > Chordata > Actinopteri > Clupeiformes > Clupeidae > Clupea > Clupea harengus. The sequence goes on along the minus strand of NC_045164.1, from coordinate 549,111 downwards.
TGGGGAGGAGGTGGGATACTGGAATGCTGGAATGTGTTCCGTGGTGGGCAGATTAGGAGGGTTTAAATATCTTGGAAAGCGGAAGTGGGGTGAGCGACAACTGTCAATCATCTTACTCAACTTTGTTTAGAAAAACGTCATTAGTTTAGAACATTTGTATTTTTTTATGTGTAAACCTAGTAGTAAGTGGGTGTAGGTGTGTGCATGGGTTTGCATGTGAGATACTCTGGATGGTGCTGACCTCCGATTGGTGGACTGATGAGGTATGGAATAGCATGCAGGAAGTAGACCACACCCAAGGCTGAGGAAAGGTAGGCGGGCCCCACAAAGTCAGACGTCAACACGGGAATGAGAGCGACATAGGCGCCGTCGAAGTAGCCGTAGAGTAGAGCGAAGGGCACCAGCAGTGGGAAGCTCTGCAGAAGCGGCACCAGGAAACAGCTGAACCCCTCCAGTCCCACCGCCAGCATGTAGCTCACCATCCGGTACGGCCTGAGACAACTGAAGAAATGCTCACAGTTTATCGGCAGTCAACATGTCTCTCTTTTTTGTCCAGTCTTTAGAGCATGGAAGCATTTTATAGACCTGGAGAGACTGACAGGTTACCACTCCCATTCATTTCAAAGGCCAATGCTATGCTAGTTACTTCAGCCCGGGAAGTACAAAAATGACCACAGATATCTTGCTTCACCATCAACTGAGCTGCAAATGACCACGGATATCTTGCTTCACAATCAACTGAGCTACTCCCCTACCTAGAACTTAACTTGCACTTACAGTAGTTTCGTCCCTGCACCCTGCCTGCTGCACTTTTTATTAATTTCTTATGTAAAATAGTATTTATTGTTACACTAGGTCTTTATTGCTCATAGCTTGATTGTTCTCTCCTTTGTACGTTGCTTTGGATAAAAGTGTCTAAAAAAGTGTCTGCTAAATGACTAAATGTAAATGCCAAATGACTTATGACCACAGCAACCAAAACGCTACATTGATTGGCCATACTTGTGTATAACTGAAAAAAAGCCTATGGGAATAAAACCCTCTTGGCACCAAAATTTCTGATGCTAACTGGCCCCAGCTAACCCTCTTAAGCCTGACCCCCTGGTCTATAGCCATATCTGCCAAGAAGTAAAGAAATCTCACCTCAAGTCAGTCATCCAGCCAAAGGTGATGTTTCCAACAATGCCGATGACGCCCAGGATGGAGATCAACAGCGCCGCCTGCTGGTGGCTCACCCCAACACTGAGTGCATAAGGAACCAGGTACACAAAGGGCACACTGCAGCCGTATGCCAAGAACAGGAAAGACACAGACAGCAACAGGAAGTCCGGCATTAGCAGAAAGCCATACTCTTCCATGGGGGGCAGGCAGGGACAGCTCCTGTCGGATCCAGTTCTGGGCGAGACCCAGTTCATCTCCAGCAGTTTGGCTTCCACTAGCTTAGTGCCCTGTAACTTTGAGTCACATAGCTTAGCATCTGTAAGCTTAGATACTGCTAACTTTGAGTCCGGTGATGTTGGGTCTGCTGGTACTGAGTGTTCAACCTTTGTGCTTGGTGGAATTTGGGTCAGTGGCTTTGTATTTTCACATGTGGTATTTTCTCCGTCAGAATGCTTTGACAAAAAGCACATATTGTCCGATTTTTCATCCATCACATGCAAGCTCTCTAAATGTTCAACCTTTGTGGTTGGTGGATCTTGGGTCACTGGCTGTGAGTCTGCTGGTTGTGTATTTGCAGTGTTATCTTCCAAATGTTTTAGCAAAAAGCACATACTGTCTGACTTTTTATTCATCCTGTGCATACTCCCTGCTGACTTCTGATCAGCTTGTTCTACATAACCTTTCACATCACCTGCTCGTTTGCAGTCCTTCAAAATTTCACCCACAGGTTTTTCATTTGTGAGCTTTGAGTCAGGTAGCTCTACGTGTTTTAGCTTAGCATTACCTTGTTTACCATCAGGTAAATTCACAACGTATCCCTTCTGCTCCTCAAGTGGTTTCAGCAGGGCAGCACAGACGCACAGGTGAGAGACCAGTCCACCCAGTATGAGAAGCGCCCCCCTCCACGAGTAGTACTCTATCAGCAGCTGTACGACTGGGGCCAGCACAAACGTGCCAATGCCGCTGCCAGACATGGCGAGTCCATACGCCAGAGCTTTCCTCCTACTGAAGTACATGCCTACCATGGCCACTGCAGGGGTGTAACTAAGAGCAAATCCCATGCCTTTAAAAAGAAGGGAGACATCGATTTAGATGATAAATGAATTCAAAAAATGAATAACAAACTGTGATGAATCCCTATTTATACATTGTGGTTTGTAAATGTATTTATACTCTTTGCATTGGGATCTAAAAACATTGTGTGTAATCATGGACGTGAAAATTCTTCAAAACGTTAACTGAACGAATCATTATCTGTGTCAGTCAGAAAATCTATGCCCTACAGACTGGGAAAGCTTCATGCAGAACTACCCCCACCACAATACAAATCTCATGTTCCACTCTTGAGAGCCCACTCACTGTTGAGAAAAAGACATGGTGCTTTCCTCTACGTAAACAAACCTGTGAGGATGCCCAGACTTAGATAGAGGAACTCTAGACTGGTGGCAAAGGAGCTCAACACAAGGCCAGCGGAGGACAGGATGCCTCCCATCATCACGGCCGCTCTGTGAGACAGACGGTTCCCAATAAAACTACCCAACGGAGCTGCAACAGTCAGAACACAGAGTATTTTAGAGAGGCAATGCAAGTTCATTTAGATAGTACAATTCATATACATTGGTAATTCAAAGTGCTTTACAAATGGTAATTGGTCATTGTAAGTGCTTTACAAATACACTGGTAATTCAAAGTGATTTAAAAATGAGCAGATACAAAAATAGGAGATTAGAAAGAAAAAAAAGTAAAGAGGGGAAGAAGGGAGAGGGAGAAAGAGATTTTTAGACAGCATTTACGACCCTAATTACAACTGACATGACATTTAGCACGCTAAATCATTCATATTGTAACCCTAATAAAATAGAAATGCATTAAGTATCTTTAGCACGCTAAATCATTCATATTGTAACCCTGACAAAACAGAAATGTATTAAGCAATTAGCCACACCTACCACATAACATGGTCATGCAGTCGACTGTAGAGTGGATCCAAGCAGTCCCGGAGTAATCTCTGGAGAACTGGAACTGGAACTCCACAAAAAAAATGGAGACACACCTGAAATGACAGAAGGACATTAGGGAAGCACCCTTAATGGAATAATTAGCAAAAGGTCGAAACGTTTGTTGTTCCGTTCTATTCCATATCTGGAAAAATGTGACCTGGGGAAAATCCTACATAGTCAAACAATTTATCACATACTGATGGGTTTGTTATTGCTTTATAACAATACTGCAAAAATCAGCCTTAAGATCAATTCAAATTGTAAGGAAACATGTGTTACTTTAAATGTGCATTTCTCAGTTGGTTGAGCTTTGCCAAGCTAAGAGTTTGAAATTATGTAACAAAGGATTTTAGGTCAATCAATTTTACACCTAGAGGGGTTTAGGGCATATGAACACAGGAATTTTAATTCCCTCTTTCTCTAAGACCCTGTTGTCTACAACACACTCTGGTGGGTCTGCATTCAGTGAACAGGCAGTTCATATTGTAATGAAGTGCACAGATATTGGTATTATGTTCATCAGTGACAGACCATTCTTTACATTTCAAATGAAAATGTGGTTACTTGGTAACAGACAGAGTATGCACTGGGATTGTAAGCTGCAACTGGCTCGGAACTGACGGAAGGTTCTGAGGCACTAGAGGTTCAGATGTCTTCCATTCTGGAACGCGTTTGCTCCTGTTTGGAAGGACCTGTTATGTTAAGTGTTCACCGAATACAGACTCACCTGGTTACAGCACGAGTACAGATGGTAGTGAGGAAACAGCTGGCTACGATCATCCAGCCCCACCCCCCATCAGGAGCCATTGCAGCGGGGTGCTTGACGGCCCCAGCCATGCCCCCCCCCCCCCCCCCCCCCCCCTGTCCTATTAGCTCTAATCCCCTCAACAATCCAGGCAGTGGCCACCCGATCCTCGGCCCCACAGCTCTGGGTTTCTCTCTCTCTCCCCCTCTCTTTCTCTCTCTCTCTCTCTCTCTCTCTCTCTCTCTCTGTTGTGTGTCTGCTCTTCTTTTCTCATGCATACAAACTCTTCATGATAAACAGACTGTCGGTTTGAGAGGCACTGTTTCCCTCTGTCTTAGACAGGTAAGCATGCTGATACGATGATCCCAGTTCTTCCATCACTTCATTTTACCCTCACACTTGCTTGTTCACTCTCCATTCACTTCCTCTATTTCACTAAATGACTTTCAGGGAGGACTCTGATGAGGGAGAGATCTGAAAAAGGGCAAAATGAAGAATTTGATTAATAGCATGACTTTGTGGAAAGCTGCAGCCTTTTTACACAAAACAACTTCTCCCAAACACATTCTAGTGTCCTGACTGCAGGATCATCCTGTTTTTTGTTTTGTATTCTCTTGCTGTCTTTTGAAAAGTGAACCCTAAACACTTGTTCAGCTCAGTATGCATCTTAATTAGCATATTAATTGCTCCAAATGATACTGATGACAGTGTGAACCCAAACAAAGGCTGACTCCAGCCGGGGGACCATGAGATGATGATGAGCCTCGGGGGAGAAAAGGGTTGTTGTTTGCTGGGACCCATGCACAGATCTGCAACGTGCAGCCCTGACAAAGAGGGGGATTCTAATTCTACCACTCCAGTCTGCTTGTGGGGAGCAGCGTGATTATCAGCTCAAACGTGACCGTGCAATGTTTGCGTCCTGTCCTGGTCCTCCCCTAGGCACCACGACACAACAGCACACCACACATGTGACCGTCTGGCCGTCCACTCGCAGTCACAGTCGCACGCTCGCCCCACCCTAGTGCCACGGGGAATGCCAGCTGACCACCGGTGGGGGTGAGGGACATCTTGTCCGTCCGTGCGATAAGAATGGAGGTCTCAAAGAGTTACATGTCAACAAGCAGGGGAGTGTTGCTTCAGTTACAGCGCATGTGGAATAATTTAGTCTGAGTTTATCAAATGGAAACAGGAACGGGAGTCTGTGCACTGCTACTACTGCAGTCATTAGACACAGTGATCAAAACCAAGGAGGGTGGCCTGCCTAGCTTCTTCACGGTTAGGCAATGACTAACAGGCATTATTATCACCAATCAAAAAGGGATGGGAGATTTACATTGGGGTTGTTTTTTGTCCAAATTTGTTTCCGGGGGGAGGGGGGCATTTCATCACTTTTCCCACCAACTGGAGCCCTGGTCATACACGCTAATGCTGGGTGGTCCACGGTCTGGAGGCACCATTAAGAACTCACCTACCTATGGAGAGAGAATGAGCTACTGCATCCCATCCTCCACACCTTTACAAAGGTACAGGTAGCCTAATGCTAGTTTCCAATGGGGGTGAAATGGGGGGAATGACAATGCCTCCTGCTAACACAGAAGATGCACAAATTAAGAATAAAAACGTTTAATATGAATACATACATGATTTTTAGATACTGGCAACGTATCCTAATAGGGTAATTTTTGAGTATATCATAGTCCTTGTGAGTTTTATGTATCGTGTTTGTGGGAAATGGGAGATATTTTTTGATTTTGCTTTGTCGATGTTCCATTTTGTGAGCAAAACATTGGCCTAACACACGGCATGTTTTAAAGACTTAGTTGCTCTTTAGGGGAGGAGGGCGAAAAAGGTTAAATAATCCAAACAAGGAGCGAATCGATTATGCCTACACGTGCACTACATACTTTACCCTGGTTTGTGTGTAAATAATATAACCAAAATTCTATCTTGAACAGAAAGTGTTTTTTTCCAAATTCAGTTATAATGCTTATAATGTTGGCTTCACAGGGTATTTCAACAACTATATCTGTAAGCCATCTATAGGCTACTGGTGTACAGTATAAATCTCTTCCTTTAGTTAATGTGTGACAATAAACCGCATGGAAAGTAATTTGTCATACAGATTTGTAGTAGGTTACTTTAGATTATGAACTTATTGAATACATCGCGCTACAACAAGAGCAAGAGATTCCAATGACAAAACTAAAGCTTGTAGTAAAAAAAGTTAAGTGTAAATACGACAAAGCTTTAACACTTACTTGAGGTCCTGGGAAAGCCCTCCGTAGCTCGACATGGTCATAAATCCAGAGGATCCATCACTTCTATAGCTGCCGCTCTACAATAAGCAAGTATTTTTGTAGAAAGTTTAAGCGGAAGTGATGCTTTTGTTGCAAGCACTGGTGGCTTGAAAAACTCCTCAAACGCCCCTATCCCATGCTCACCTCTTCACCGCCCAAAGAACAACAACATCGCACTTGAATACCGTCCGCAAACCAAACCAGTTCATCACATCAATCCATCGCTCGCTCGGTTACTAATATTGTCTTTTCCCATGGCTTCAATCACTACATTACACTGTTGTCAGTTAAAAATAAGAAATACATTTAAAAGTGGTTTTGCTGACTGACACAAGGTTTGTTTAGTCTCAAGTAGTAAACACTGCCACATGGGGTAAATGGCAAAATACAATCTAACCAAGAAATCATTGGAAATATCAATAACTAGGCTGTAAAAATGCTGGGGGGGGGGAAGTATCTTCAGCCATTTTTGATATGTTAATGTTTAGGTTTGACTCAGCTAATTATCATGTAAATTTAGAGTAGCTTTTTAGGTATTACTTTACTTGTCCTTGTTTTGGAAAGCTACCAACTTCTGTAAACTTAAGTAACTTGGTAATAAAAGCTACTGGAAAGTATTTCATGTTGAAAAGTCTTTAATGTTGCGCCAACTCGATTCACACTTGTACTAACTTGATAAAAAAAAAACTCAACTAACGTCTTTTTCAGTTCTCTAAACTAACCTTTTGTAGTCGAAATTAATTGACACAGGATGCTGACTCAACAAACTGCATGTTGTATCCACTATTTTAATTAAGTGTAATAAACCTGACACTACACGTTGACATAACTTAACTCAGTCAAAGCAACTAGATAACTTGACCAGGTTAAGTTGAGTCAACAAATCCTTTTTTACAGTGTAGGTAAAAAAAAAACGTACATGTTAGATACCATTAGTTGATATTGACTTGGCTGTCAGGTCTAAAATAGCCTACAGCCTTCATATTTTTGTTTGATTTGCGTGTTTGTAGATAGATAGGGCAAAGGGTAAAAGCATAAAGACCACTGACCATTGGCATGTGTTCCTACTGCACTTGTTGGACCCAGGTTTAGGACTATGATCTTCCTGACTATATTCATAAAAGTGCTGCTGTGCATTGATTCGAAGGAATAAAGATGCCAACAGAAAGTTTGCAAATAACCTATGCTTACACATATTTCCATTAACATTAACATTAACATTAATGCTATTGTTATGAATTCAAAACCTCCAGGGGAAAAAACACACCAGCTCAAGTAACACCACAAGACAATGTTTCTTTTTTTAATGTTCTTTAAAATCCAGAACATACTGTATCCATCTCATCATAGTCAACTTTCCTTAAAGTACAGCCAGAATGTTAAGCATTTACACACAAAAAAACTGGTTAGGAGACAGTAGGACTTGTAGATGAAGGATATTTACAAAATCTGTACATTCAGATCCACAGGATATGGATCCATTGGTTCCAGATTCAAAGGACAGTACCATTTATCCCAGAGTACAGCAGGAATAACTAGTACAAGTTCCTACAGAACACGGAACGACTAACACACATAAAAACTACTTTGCATGTGCATAATTTGCAACATTCAGGAAAGCAATCGAATACTGTTACAGTGTTATCAACATTTTCAAAAACATAACCAGAGGATCAGTGAGTAATATGACTGCATAACAAAGGAGACACAAAGCCTGGAAAAGAACTGAAACATACCGTCAGGACCAGTAGGGACACTGGCAGATAAAAGGCAGGGGAGTCTCTCTTTCACACTCACGCACACACGCAGACACTCACACACACTTTTCATCTTCCTATCTTCATCTTCAAAAGTAATTTTGCAAAATGGTGTTTATAAAAGAATGTCCAAATAAGACAGCTCTGGGACTGTGTACTGTGATGGCAAAGGAACGTGCATGGCCTCGATGTTTTCCCTTCAGGGTATAATGAGATCCATTTAATTGAAAACACATTAAAAAGACTACGCAGCCTTTGTAAAGATGTTTTCATGGATTGGAAGTTTGTAATTCAGATACACGCACACTGGCTTTGGGGCATCGCACTAGCATCAGAAGGCCAGAACAGCTGTGCAAAGATTTGTATTGAATTGTACTTGGTTACTCTAAGATAATAATGTTAATTAATTTATGTTTAATGATAGGACACCTCACATAGTTTACACCTCTGTCTGTCTGTCTGTGTGTGTGTGTCTGTGTGCGTGTGTGTGTGTGTTGTGCCAGCACTAAGTGAGATGTACATGTACCTGTCTTGGATTCAGATGGGTACGATGACAGATCAGGTGGATAAGCTGTTGATTGATAATTATAACCTGTAATCTCCGCCAGTGTGGGTAAATATTCCATTTCAGGAGAAATATGTTTTCAGAAAAAGTGTACCAAAAGAAATACGTTTTATTATATGGCTTCTCAGAATGTTGCGAAATGATCCATTGAATTGAAACTTCTGCTGCGCTGTTTGTCCAATCTGGATTTATTTTCCTATATTTCCCAGTGGACTGAACATGATCCCTTCCATAGCACAATGCACACTGAACACTGTTGCTAAGGAGTGGGGAGATCTGACTTCACCTTGAAGTTAACCACAAATGAGCCAAATCATAGTGCTTACACAATCTCTCAAGCCACAGTGAGGGCATTTTCATTGTAGATATTTGAAAATCACTGAAAACAACAGAAAAACACCCAAACCAAGAATGAAGTAAATGAACAAAACACTGCATTGGGTACTACCAGAAACATTGATACTTCTCACAAGGAAAGGCAGACTAGATTATGGATTTTGAAAACAATGCAAGCCAGTGTTGATGAACAATGATAAGTGTGCACATGTAGAGGTCAATCAGCAGTAGTTCATCTCACACAAATGGAAATACAGCAGAGCAACAGCAAAAATAAACCAACACAAAACCATTCAAGGGATAAAAGTGACCCATGTTTTTCAACTGCTCATGAACCGGGTCGTCAATGCTGCAGAACATCCTTCGGGCTCATTTTGTACCCTGTGACAGATGGGTCTAACATAGCTCCAGCAGTTTAAAAAAAAAAGAAAAAACATGTTACACGTGCTACATGTGTTAAAAGGAAATAAAATAAAACAACAAAACCATGAAAGCAAAACATTAGACATATGGTATAAACACAAACAACAACAACAAAATTCAACAAGACAACCAAAAAGACCAAAAATAAAAGGCAACCAAACCAGTCTTCGGAGAATGGGGGTAAAATTACTGCGGAATTGCCTCCGCGCTGTTTAAAACTCATATTGACAGTACTACCAACACCAGTGTACCCAGGGTTAGCTAAAACCTGAACCCTGCCTGCCTTTACAGCACTGAAGACCAGAGACATGCTCACAGTCTTTCCTCTCTGAGGGCACAGTGTTGGAGTTAGAGTTAGCGTTACTTGCTAACATAGAGGCAATAACAGACAGACATGAGGACAAGAAGGCAACAACACATGTGGGTCATAATAAGGGCAGAGATGGTAAGACAGGGAGACTGTGTACATCCAGAGGATCAACTAAAGCCAAAGAACAAAAAAAGAGAGAGATGGCAGAGGTATGGGCAGGACTATGTCACCAAGACAAAAATGACCAGCCAAGAACCAAGAGTTTCTCAGCAGACACATTCTGGCGCAGACTGGTTAAGTATGTTCCAAAAATAAAACAACTACTACCTGGCAGGTCTCAGCTGCTAATACACAGTGGCGATGACCACACACACACACACACACTAGTGTGTGTGTACGAGGAAGGTGGTTGTGCCTGGCAACGTTAGCTCCTTGGATAACGGTGATGGCTGATGTAGGAGACATGAGAGTGAAGATGGATGAAAGAAAGGGCACACTATCTTGGAAGATGGAAAGACAGGATCAAATGAAGAGAGGAGAAGGAAAGGTGAGGGGGAAAAACAGCAGAGGCTACAGACGCTCTGAACAGCTTTGTAGTTCCCCAAAGCACAGATTACCCAAATGCCACTTCAGACCATTGAAGTTTAAACTCAGAAAACTGGCACTCAACAGCACCTCCTCTCTGCTTCGTAATGCCAATGTGCTTAGGATAGGAGCACCACCTGTGAACCGGCTGCAGTCAGAGGCTAAGGGCGGATGGATCCAGCGATCTCTTCATAGTAATGGGCGAATAATGTGTCCCTTGCAATAATGGAAAGATGTATGGATAGGACTGAGAGTGGCTGTGCAAATACATTGGTCCCGTGCTGCAGAGCTGTAGACCCGGTCTCTTACCCCCTCCCCTTAGAGCCTTTCTCTATGACGACCACAGGCCTAATAGGTGAACCCTTATTCAGCCACATTTATCCATTTTCAAACCAGCATAATAACTTAAGCCAAACATCTGACTGAAATACAATGCATGGACTTGGCAATGTATGTCTTTATATAAAACTGCTGAGAACCTTAACTGCAATAAATAAGCAACCTCACAAGGCCCTTCCATTGAGGTAACGGGGGAGGCTGCTTGTCTCACACCGTAGTAACCGCTAGCCACACAAGATAGAGCTGAGGGGAGGGAGGGAAGCATAGATTAGCTGAACAGGAGGTGATGCTATAAACCAAACTAAGCCTCAGGTGGCAAGAAACACAAACGTAGGAGAAACAAACAACGAGAACAACAACAACAGCATCCACTGACATCTACAAGTCAGGTAGTCCACATTTGAATGGGACATGTGAAAAATATTTTTTTTGGGGGGGGGGGGGGGGGGGGGGGGTTTGAAAGAAGGAAGGCTTCTCTCTCTGGTGTACAGTACAGCCTGCCAGGAGGTTCCAACCCTCATTACATCTCAGCAGGTTTGGCATTTAGTGAACACTCTAAAAAACACATTTTTATTAATATTTACATGCAGTACCAAAGAAACACCAAAACAGAAAAAACAGACAAAACAAAAACAAAATCTTGTGTGTCTCAAAGACAGAACAAGGCCTTAAGTTAGTCATATAAAACTCTCTTTTAAAAGGGGTCCGGAGCAGGGAAGGGGAATAGTGTTTAGAATATTTACAGTTCAATTATTACATGGCTTCTCCAAGTATTCCCAGTTTTCCCCAGAATTCCCATTTTCCTGTGCAGGTCTCCATTAGGAAACCATTCAGCAGCTTTTGTCTGGGCAGCGGTTCAAGTGTCACTTCTTAAGCTTCCTCCGAAGACTTCAGCAGCTCTAGAAATGCCCCAACGGCTCCGAAATACCCCTGAGGGTAAACACAAACACAAACCACACCATGAACAACAAGTACACAGCTTTACGTACAACTAATGCCAAAGACACTCCACCATTAAGAAAATCTAAGCCCATAGAGTGGTCAATCACTCAGAAGAAAAAGGACATCATTGTGTGATTCGGTGCTTAGCAAAATATTCTAAATTAGTGTATATTTACAAACACTACTTAACCCATCATCTCAAAACCCAACATGTTACCCTGATGAGAAAGTGTACATATTCAGAACATGCTGTTATTTATGAATTTAATAATTATTTATGTTATTATCATCTAGCATATTATTTACTTATTAAGACAGAACAGTGCAGTGAATCAACGCTCAAATCCATGTGTACCTCATGCTCTAGGAACAGAGCCTTGAGCTGGCCCTTAGACCAGAAGTCCATGGCGTAGGCCAGCAACTTGGTTGACACTGTGTTTATCCGCAAGAAATTGCCCACAAACACAACTCGCTCAATTTTCTGAAAGACAAAACAAGGATGTCAGGGAACACACGCTTCTTTTTTGCGGGCCGATACACTATCAATAGATAACCAGCACGACATTATTTTTTATCAAGAACGTCCTGATGAGATCAAACGTGTTACATCATTCTAAAGACAATATCTTAAGGTGATACCACTGGACATCAACCAAAAATTCATTCATTTTCAGTAACTACTTAGAAAAAAGATGATGCACATTTAGTATTTAGCACAATTAGTAACTAAGTTTCTTTGGATAGTGTGCATAAGGAAAGAAAATACATACGCCCAGCAGGGGGCGATATACGAAAGCCAAAAGAGAAAGGGAAGAAGGGGGAAGAGAGAGCAGGCAAGAGTGGAGAGAGCTTAATTGAACCTATATCTCTGTTTGTTTGTGTTTGGAGGTAGTGTTTGCATGTTTGAAGGTATTTGGAGGTAGCGTTTGCGTGTTTGGAGGTATTTGGAGGTGGTGTTTGCATGTTTGAAGGTAGTGTTCTCCAGAGCAGCACTGCAGGTTCTGTGTCTGGGCCGCTGATGTTCTGAGCGCTCTGTTAGCCCTGTACAATGCTGCTTGATCACCAGGCTACAAGGCAACACTGTAGAGAAGCTCAGAGCACAGAGAGCTAGTATAGTCTGCTAACTGGCCAAAGGCCGACACACACTCAACCTTCACTCAGTTAACATTAAAGGAAACCTTAGAGGTGTAGTGTGTGTTTTTTTGTGTTCAGGGAAATCAATTGGTGAATGTGTTCACATTGTCATGCTAGTTTATACACAGCAATCACTGGATGTACTATCTAGTTCACTGGAGTCAACGTATTTATTGTTATCATTAAATTATTATTTATTATTATTATTATAACTTATTACGGAGAAAATAGTGAATAGGTGTAAAACTGGTATACTGCACACGTGCAGACAGTGCACCAGTAATGGCTACAGATAGATCATTAAGTTTTTGTACACGGTTATGCGAATGGGTAACAGCTTTGTACCTCACAATGTAAGAGTTTTTCTAGTTCATATCTCACCATGACCTGATTTGTAATGCTGCTATTCCTAAGTACTCCAAGTACTTTATGAAAACATAAATTTATGAAAACATGGTCCGGAGATTCAGATTCCCTAAGGGTTTATTTTCAGTATTAGTTTAGTCTGATAAGACACACAACGCAGACACAAAAATTCAACCCTAGCGGGCCGTAATCATCAATACCTCATTGACTGCACACATGCGTGCGATGGAGCCGATGTTGTTGGTGATGGTCACCAGAGTCGCTCTGGCTAGGTCCTCTTTGGAGATGCTCTCTCTCTTCTCTTTGCTCATCATGTGCCCAAAACTAGACGTAAAAACACCACAAGACAATGATCACAATCACATCTTTACATCTACCTGGATTGAACTCACAGGAACTCATACGGCCCTGATTTCATTCACGTGCAACTGGCAACGTGCAGAGGAAGCGAGCAAAGTCTGCGAGCGCCTGAACTAAAGCTAATATAATAACTTGGCAAATTCCTTTTGCTTATTTAATACCATGAACAAGATCCTAAGGACAAACATGTGTGGGTCAGCACAATGAGAGTACAACTCTGAACAATGACGAATGACCTGCCTACTAAAGTAAAGGTTAACGCCCCAAACCTATCCCTCAAAAAGGCAATTCGTTCGTATCCAGAGGGACAAGTTAATCCACATGCTTTGTACACTGACACAAGAGAACATTGTTAAACTCTGCCGTAATACTTCTGCCCATGCACCAGAAGGTTTCATCATACATAGCACTCTGTGCTGCAATCGCATTACATGACAGGGCAGACAGAGATTTATCACAAAGCGCTGATTTAAATAGAGGTAAGAGGGTGGGGAGGAACCAATCATGCCCCTCAGGTGGCTGAGGCCCCCTCCGCTTTCTGGAGACACCCCCTGCTCTCAAGTAACCTTCTGTAACTCGATGATGCAAGTGCACGTACACCCCTCACATCATTCATACTTGAGCACACACACACACACACACACACACACACACACACACACACACACACACACACACACACACACACACACACACACACACACACACACACACACACACACACACACACACACACACACACACACACACACACACACACAAAGCTTTGAGTTCTCAATTCCAGTGTCTCACCTGGAGGCCACAGCCGACCCCTGCAGACCGAAGCGCTCGTAGTCCCCCCCGTAGATGTCCTTCACCAGCTTGTCCACGTTGGAGCTGTCACCTTTGCTGGCCATCTCCAGGGCCTCCTCAAAGGTCTCGCAGCCCGTCAGCAGACAGCACAGGCCCAGAAACGTGCCACCACCCAGGCTGGAACACACAGACAGAAACAGAGGGGGGGGGGTGTAAGCAAGGAGATTTATGGCCAAATGAGAGAAGCCAGTACAGAGGTCACATCATTCATGCTTAAGAATAGCCCAAGAACCCCCCACCCACCCACACCCACCCCACCCACACCCACGCACACGCACACTCACACTCACACTCACACTCACACTCACACTCACACGCACACTCACACTCACACTCACACTCACACCCACATGGATTAGTCTCATCAGTGTGTACATAAACTCTATGCTCAGGCACTGAATCCCTCAGGCACTCTGCTGTAGCAGCTGTCCTGTTACCTCGGCCTGAGGTTTGTTCACACAAGTGGACCCCCCCCCCCCCCCCACCCCCACCCCTCCCTTTCCACTTTCATAGTAAACTCCACTGCATGACCGCTGGGCACGCGGGCCAATCTTACACAGGCGAAAGCTTTCAGGCAGCAGACATAAATACTGTGCCCGGGGTCGGATCTATTTTTGCCACGTCACATTTCTGGTGCCGTGGGACTGCAGGCTGGATTTAGCCGTCGCCAGCGTCAGGTCACTTGTCACCCAGGATGGTTGCACACTGGGCACACCTTTAAGCTCCACGAAGCCTACTGTTATGGTAAATGGTAAATGGACTGCATTTATATAGCGCTTTACTACTCAAAGAGCACTCAAAGCACTTTACAGATGAATGCCTCAGACATCTACCCATTCACACACTGATTGCAGAGGCTAATATCTAAGGGGCCAACCTGACATCAGGAGCGGTTGGGGGTTCAGTGTCTTGCTCAAGGACACTTCGACACTTGGTGAGGAGGGATCAAACTAGCAACCTTTTGATTGCTGAACGACTCCTCTACCTCCTGAACCACTCGCCAGATTGTATGTTCAGATGTATGCAGCCAGATATACTGAAGTGAGCACAGTAACCAAAGACCAACCAAATGTGAGGTTGAGGCATGACAGCCTCCAGCTCAAACAAACACTGAAGACTGATATTAGGCAAGTTTGTCAATGTCAGAGTTATTTTATAATCATCTTAGTTTCTCTCTCTTGTTTTCATCTTACTCGCATGCGTCGATTAGATGGTGAGAATTGAGAAGAACAGCTACTGGGTGTTTGAAAACAAAAGACAATGATTGGGATCATCATCTTGGTCATCATCTTCATTCCCTGAAAATGTGACCCAGAGTAGTTATGGAGGAAAATGTCAGTGGTCACACTTGTTTGGTAACACATAAATCCACACAGCACTCTCACAGAATCACATTTACAAACACACCATTTTGTCTACTTGTCTATTGATGTTCTACGGAGAAGGTGAAAGTCATTTAATGTCTCGGACAGACCATGACTGCAACTAAAAACAGCAAAAAAAAAATGAACCAGACTGCGAGGCAGCAAAAAAAAAAACACCCTCATCAACTAAAAAAAATGATGTAATAGTCTTGTTGGAGCTTCACCGCCCAACACTGTCTAATGCAGTCACTCATCTCAAGCGCACCCCTATTAAACAGCCCAAGTATAGTTCAACACCTGGCTGCCCCATTCTGAGTGTGAAAGAACAGTCTAAAAAAAGCTCTGCTTGTCAGGAAACGAATGAACATCTCTGGCTCGTCTGCTCCCACTAACCTGGTTCCTGTGACGCGTTTGTAGTTGTCCTTGGAGTAGACGGCCAGGATGCTCACCCCTGAGCCAATGTTGACCAGCAGCATGGGGAAGGGGTTGTCAAGGCAACAGGGCTTCTTGACACAGTTCTGGGTGTCTGAGGGGTTCTCGAAGTAGTAGCACTCGGGGTGCCCGTTGAAGCCTACAGAGTCGACGTAGAGCAGGCCATGGATCAGGCAGTCCAGCTCATCCAGCTTCAGCAGCTCCAGATCTGCCACCTGCATTTGAGAGAGAGAGAGAGAAAGAAAGAAGAGAGAGAGAGAGAGAGAGAGAGAGAGAGAGAGAGAGAGAGAAAAAAAGAAAGAAAGAAAGATGGAAAGAAAGGAGAGAGAGAGAGAGAGAGAGAGAGAAAGAAAGAAAGAAAGAAAGAAAGAAAGAGAGTGTGTGTGAGTCAGAGAGAGAGAATGACAGAGAGAAAGGAGAGGAAATTGGGTTCATGAGCAAACAGTTGGTTAATAGTTGAGCATTGAGTGAGTTACTCAGCAAACACAAGTGTGAGGTTACTCCAGTACAGTCACAGCGTTTCTGCACCGCTGGCTTCCATGAGGCAACCTCAGTCACCCAGACATGACTTGCCCCCATCAGGCCAGCAGACAACGTCCTATCACAAAATCCATTGGTCCTTACAGTAGGCTTGGTCAACACCTTAAAATAAGTATAATAACTGCAATCATGGCAAAAAGCTAAGTATTACACACACCCACGCGAATGGCTTAATGAAGAGATGTTTTGTAAAAAAGAACACCTTAAAAAAAGTACATAATAAAATTTAAAAAAAAGCAGTTTTTAAAAATAACAGTATAACGTGAGGCGTTCACCACCCACCGTCATGAAGTCGCTCTCGAACTTGTAGGCGCCTCCGCCGGTGGCACAGAGGGTGGTGTGGAGGCTGGAGAAGTTTTTGTCGCTGCCCATCTGGATGAAGCGGTGCATGGCCAGAGTGGGGAAGCGGATGAAGTGCAGGTTGCCGGTGCGGCCGCAGATGGTCAGGTTGCGCAGCTCCAGGTGCACGTCGCGGACGCCCGTCTTGCCGTAGGCCGTGTTGGAGGTCAGGTAGCGGCGGATGCTCTTCAAGTTCTCCACCTCCTCCTGCTCCTCCTCCGCTGTGATGTCTTTGGGCTCGAAATAGACCAGCTTCACCAGCGTCCCACCGATGTCCATGCCAAACCAGGGGAAGGCTGGTAGTGCACAGAGGGGAGCAAGAAAAAAAAAGAAAAAAAAACAGCAAATTAGTTCCCAAATCATTTTACAAAGAAATACCCATCTGACTCAGCACCATAAGACAAGAACAATGACAGGTTAGAGGGAATCCCAACACCAATATCAATATCAAACCTAGTGAAGCAAAAATGCAAGTTTTATAAAGCCGTCCCTTTGCATTTGACTCAGTTTTGCTCAGGTTACATTTACATTGGACCTGAATGTGGCAGCAATGTTTCAAGCAATTGCCCTGTCTCTTTAGTCATGCAGCTACTGAATACAGTTAAACAAGGCTTACTGGCACCTTGAACAAATGTCATATTGTCAGTGTACCCAAATGGCCTCAGGATAGTGTTACTAATTACATAGTTTGATAGCTTGATGATAATATAGATAAGATGACTGGCAGATAGATAATACTCGTACGTATAAGCAACATATACGTATAAGTTATTCGTAACGTATAATACGTTTATCATTGTGTTAATCTTCCTACCTCACAAGCACAGCCGTCACTGTTTTTGAAGTGTAACAACTGCTTAGGCTATAAATGGAATATTCGGGGGCCGGACTACACTTAAGAGCCCTGAGGTAAATAAATAAATAAAGCACTTAAGCTTTGTTTTCCACACAGGCACAGGCAGGTTGCGACATATTTTACAGCATGAACGCTAATGAATGATGACTACGCCAATTCTATGCAATGCAAATGCCCAGCCATAAGGTGACAGAACACGAACACTCCCAGCTCTCCTGCAGTTATCCCCCAACTGTGCCGAGCACTGCCATCTGAGCAAGCAGTCACATTTCCTTGTTCCCTGGCAAAGGTTAGCCTGCATGTATTCAGACTGCCTAGTTTCCTTGTTAATGTCTAGCTAGAATCGGTTTGAGGAAATTAACCTTGGAAATATTTAGCCATCAATGAGCAGTAGACAGGTTGGGGAGAAGAAGACGTACAGACATACAGAGGGGTATCATGCAGAGAGAGAGAGATAGCATGAGAGGAACAGAGAAAAAAAAAGAGCGTGATTGAGGGAGAGAGAAAGAAATGGGCAAAGGAGAGGGAGGGAAAGAGATAAGGAGTGAATTTGATGACATATGAGGGGAGATGGAGTTTGCTCGAGCACGTTCACAGGTCAGTGGGCCGTCTCCAGAAGTAGGTTAATGCAAACGCATCGGAGAGGTGCACAAGCGCTGAGCCAACGCACCCGAGCCAACGCACCCTGAGCCAACACCAGCGGCCACACAACAGAGAGTAGCTGTTGCCATGGAAACACTGTCCGAACCACAGAAAGGGCTCTTTGACAGAACTCATCCAACCACTAAAATAAGTGACACTGGCCGCAGTAAATTGGATAGATTTTGTATGGAACACAAGCTTATTGCTGCATTGCAAAATATATTGACTATTTCCCACATCTACGATCATTTGATATGAGAGTTACTTTGATCTGACCATTATCCACAATCCTCTCTTTATAAATCACTTCTATACGGTGGTGGGGTGTAAAATGACCACTACACCATTTTTTAAATAAGTCAAAAGTCAAAGTCTGTTTTATTATCACACAGCACACAACACCACACACATGCATTTGGCGGCGACACAGGACACACACACACGCATGGTGATGAGGTCGCCGGTGAAATTTTCCTTCTGCCTTTAACCCATCCTGAAGTCCTTGTCCTTCCTCAAGGGGCTCCAGGAGCAGTGGGCAGCCTTTTACGGCGCACGGGGACCAGGCCAAGTGTTCAGTCCAATCATGGTCAGGGACAGGACAGGAGAGCGATCTTTTTCTGTTTGCATGTTTTTTTGTTGGGGTTCTATGTGGAGGAAACCCCTTGTGAACACGGGGAGAACATGCAAACTCCACACAGAAAGGCCCGGGAGATAACCCACCTGAGCACTGAAGGTCTGGGGAGGACCTGCCCCCCAGAGCCAACAGCGCCCAATGCGGGAATCGAACCCATGACCTTCTTGCTGTGAGGCTACAGTGCAAGCAGTGCAAGCAACTGAGCCACCGTGCCACCATAAATAAATAAGCCACTGTATAAAGGGAAGCTATAAAACACATCATCTAAACTCCTACCTGAATTAGTGTATATGGTCAATGCATGCGTATCTTGTGTAAAGGTCAGTAAGTTAGGTCGGTAGTAAACACTAGAAGACAGGCACATGTTTCTTAATTTCCAACTTTGTAAAATTGCATACCAGAGGCTTAAACACAAAGGTAAAACCCACTCAAACATCATTAAGGAGATGTTGCATGAATTTATTTTACAAAAAACTGACAGCTCACAGTACAGCAAAACCAGGCTTCTAACCAGGAAGCCTTGGCCACTACTCTGATCATTCAACTTATAAATTCAGTGAGCCATGATGGCTTATAACCCAAACTGTCTATGGACATAATGTTCCAAAGTTCACTTGGAAAAATCTATACAACATCTATAAAGGCCAATTCATTTTATGAGATGAACAGTTGGATGAACAGAGGTGAAATGTTCTCATATCAGCGAAGAGGACATTAAGATCTTAGCTATAAAACCATGATAGCTTCCCATCTGACCTTGCAGTATCTATGCAGTCCAGCTGTCTGAAGTTGTTCATTTGTTGGTCTAGTCAGAGGGCGTGACACTACAGCTATATCTAAGATAACACAACTCGCTGTGAAATTATTAGGCTAATATTTAACGAGCAATGATTATCAAGAAAGCAAAATTAGAGGAGGACGTGATTTGAAGAGAAGTTCAGACAAGTTCCTTCCAAGTAACAATTTCCTCGCACTGCAGTTTTAGAATTCTTTTAAGTGTTCTAGAATTAATTTATGTTCTATGCATTTTTTCATCTCAAAGACAGAAGGCCTCTGCAGACCAGCGGCCTACAGGATACAACAGTATCCTATGTATCCACCCACCCTAAGAGAGAACGCCATTGATATGTCCAACCTGTCACTCGACCCAGATCAAGGGGAAGCCACTGTATCTGAGGATGGGCTCCTTACATTATATGGGATCCTTATCACATCTGGATATAGCTCTGCTCCAAAAAGAGACCTGTATTGGTCACTTGACACTGATGTACACAATGAAAGCATTGCAGATGCAATGCAGAGAAATCGCTTTGATGAAATGATTGCCTCAGGAATGTGGTTGAGAACACAAAGATCACTGACGACCCATTCTTTAAGGTAAGGCCCATCTTCCCTGAGCTCAATCAGTCATACAAAGTCATGCCATTTCAGGAATGGCTGTCAGTGGATGAAAGCATTATTCCATACTATGGCCGGGATGGATGTAAGACATTTTCGAGAGGTAACCCAATCCGTTTTGGATACGAGCTATGGGGCCTTGTGTTCAACTTCATGTGCCTCAAGGTTGCAAGTTCTTTTATGACAACCCTCTTCACTTCACTTTCACTCCTCTGGAACAGTGAGGCAAAATAGTCTGCGTGATGTCCCATTCAAGCCACAGAAGGAGTTCCCCCGGGGTTCTGAGGTTCTGACCCAAGGAGACAAGTTGCTTCGCCGTTGGAAAGACAATAATATTGTCACAACGGAGGAAAAATGCATCAAGACTTCTGTCAAGATATGTGCCTTTGACTAGGTCCCACAACCAAAATGCATTAACCGATACAATGAGCACATGAGTGGTGTAGACCTTCACAACCTACAAGTTTCAAGACACCATATCTCCATCGGGTCTAAGAAGTAGTATTGGCTCATCTTTGCATGGTCTCTCAACAGTGCACCCGTACTGACACGTCATGGATGTTTTTTTTAATTTTTTTTGTCTTTACTCTCAGTATTCATATCAGTGTTGTAAAAGGGTTTTTGATATGCCAAATAATCACACTAAAATGTGATAAGGCATTATAGTGGCAGGGCTGGGCAGTGCCAGTTACTAATGATACATGATTTGGATATTTTCATGTCTGTGAAATATTTGGGATTAAAGGTAAAAGACCTGGGTTTGAGTACAGAGCATAGGTCAAGGAGTGTGAGGTCGGATCAGGGCAGTGGTCCAGTGAGCCGGTGACCGTGGAGACAGCAGGCCATGGTGTGACAGCGTGACGTTGGGATCAACGCCACTGCACATGTGGGTGAAAGGTCTGTTTACCTCCCCATGCTGACGCTCAGAGAAAGAGAGAGAGAGAGAGAGAGACCACAGGAGGAGGGAGACTGACAGGCAGGTCTGTGTGTGAGGGATAAAGAGAGATTGTGTGTGTGTGTGTGTGAGTCAGTGAGAGAGAGTGTGTGTGTGTGTGTGTGTGTGTGTGAGTGAAACAAAGAGAAAGAGAGAGGACAGAAGGGGAGAGACAGGGAGACGGAATAGCAGAGGGAGAGAGAGAGAGAGAAAGACAGGCAGAGGGAGGGAGAGAGGGAAGGGAAAGAGAGAGGGGGAGAGATATAGAAACAAATGGAAGAAGAAAGCCGGGGGGAGAGAACAGGAGTGGAGGAGAGAAACAGAGAGGGAAGGAGAGGGAGTAGGCCAAGCTGAAAGATGATAAAGAAAGTAAAGCATAATTAGGGAGAGTACAGTAATTTAGAGCGAGAGAGAGAGATGAAGGTGAAAATGTGAGGCAAAGAGTTGGACACACAGCACTTCAGTCCAAAATCAAATCCTATTCTATTCAACTGGTTCACAGGAATTCCATGAGTGTATTGCAGCAGAAGCATGCGCACACACACACACACATACACACTCACATGCACACACACACACACACACACACACACACACACACACACACACACACACACACACACACACACACACACACACACACACACACACACACACACACACACACACACTCGCATGCACACACACACACACACACAGATGAGCATGTTTCAAGACTCTATGGTAAAAAATGAATTTCAGATGAACAAATGTATGATCTGCGTGACCTTCCCCTCTGTCCACACATATAATTACAGTGACCCGCAGAGTTTACTACAGTTCATCAGCCTTGATCGCACTTTTCAGAATTGGTAATGAAGAAAAAAAACTGTAGCCTCACCGCAAGGTCAAAACAATACTGTTAGAACTGAGAGTGAAGAGCAGTACCATACAGTTAAATGGATGGTAAGACTCTGACAAACGAACTTCAATCAGGTTGAGTTATTTGCAGGATTGTGATCCATGCACATTAGAATAGTTTTTTTTCCCCCCTCCTTGCATTATTTGTCAAAATCGTGCAAGTTCGACAGATAAAAGGTCACAAAAATATCCAACTTAATAGTAAGCAAGCATATTAAAATGATAAGTAGTTAACTTATTTCCATCCAAAGGTCACCATATACCTGCTATACTCAAGCCAGTCATCAATAACCACCATAGGCAAGCCTGCATAAAATTAGACAGATCTATGAAGTAAACATAAAAAGTGACTGGGATTTATATAAATAAAACAACAAAAAGACAGACTGAACAATCCTGTTGCAAGTGGGGGGAAGTAAGTTACAGCACAACTCTCTGGGTTCATTCTTCTAACCAACACAATTAAGAGATGAATCAATGCAAAACCCACAAACAAGCTTGGCAAATTAATAGATAGCTAGGTACAAATGTCACTGTAAGTCTTTCTGCACATAATTCCGTTTCCATTAAAAAAAAACGGCAGATGCCATTGTACACTAACAGGATTCACTTTTGCGAACTCATTTTTTAACACTACACTAATTGAACTAGGCCTACATACCAATGAAGTACGTCCATTATGAAGTGTGAGCGAAAATATTTGCCCCTGTATAATCTATTTTGTAGGACTTACCTGGTTTTTTGATGCTAATTAGTTTCATGATGTGATGCTCAGGTGAGCAAACAACGTTACAGTAGGTTAGTTAAAAATAGATTGTCAGCCTTGACACCAGAATACGTTTTTATAAATCCTTCAATTATAAATCCTGGCAATCAAACGATACTTCGCTTGAGGGTGGTTTTCTCGCAGTGTCTGAGAACCTCGAAAGTTTATGTTTCTTAGGGAAAATAGCAGGAAGGGGGAATATTCTGCATATTTACAATAGGTGGTTCATTGGCCCCTTTAACACAACCTCGCGCAGCCAAACACTGAAACCTGATTGGTTGAAATACGTCAAGCCTTTCTGTCTCAAGTGATTTCCACACACCTCCTGACTCTCGGTTGTCCAATCACAGAAAGTCCTGAACAATCTCAAAGGTTTCACAAAAACAAAGGAGGACATGAGTTTTTAAACGTGCAACCTACAGAACAAAATGTCAAAGGCACATCTGACTCTGCTCAAATAATAAACATTATCACTGGAACAGATAAGAGAGATGAAGACTGCAAAATTAGCATCTAAAACCGACTGTATGTTTATGCAGTAGAGGGACACCATGCTTATATTCGGGCAATAGCCGTCAAGACCGAAACTGTTGCTCAGTAGTCCAAGGAAATCAATCAATCGTGTAATAATTATTATGATCCCGTCACACTGAGACATTCCGCAAAAGCAGCAAACAATCCTAAAGTCAATGTCAGCGTTGTAACCAGGTAGCCTAGTCATTACAGCCACGCTGTTGAGATCTGAAACATCACATTAACCCAATGACACAGTGCCAACATACATTACAATGGAATACCATGTTATTTATGCACTTACGCGGTCTATTTTTTTTCACCGAGTCCACTCGTCTCCGAAGTCGACACCTTTTAGCTGGCGAACCATTAGTTTCTGGATCATAATGAAGATTATGGAAATTGTCAGTCACATTGGTGCTGCAGCTACCATTCGGGCTGTAAGGGTTACAGCCACTGTTACCAAGCTGAGACCTAAAGGATTTCTGCAATCCGTTTGAATAACAAGGACCAGATCCTTTCTGGTCCATTATTGTTTTCGCTTTATCCATTGCTAACTGGCTAACCTAACCTGTTCTAGGCTACTTTCACGTTGCTAGTGCACTGACTGTAAACCGGTTACCAGCCTCCGCCGGAGGGAAAGCTTTGAGCATACACCTAAAATAGCAAGCAATGCTAAACGGTCGACTAAATCATAGGCTTATTTCGAAAGCTTCTCTTTAATTTGATGGCAAATCCTGTCAATACGACGGGGAGACACAATCGATATCACTTCGTCTGTTCGAGGTCACTGTCGGTCATTTTCCTACTTAGTGTAGCCTAGCCTACTCCGCGGTTGCCGCAGCTTCCCAGTCAAACAGCCGGTGTGCTACGTCACTGATAATGGCTCCCTGAACCCGTTTGCCTTCTCACGGGGACAGAACAGGACAGGAGCACAGCGAAGTATGATGGCGCGTCAGAGCTATTGCGTAAATACATGTACAGAGGCACACAATTACATGATTAGGCTCCGAGAGATAGAATGCGATGTTTACTGCTAGATAACAAAAACTAATAAAAAGTACAGACTGTTTTGCAGTGTGCCATCAATATGAGGGACTGCACTCTCTAATCCACGCAAATATTCGTTAAAGGTTTCGTCCGGGATTCTAATCCCATAACATTTTGTCAAATTCTGCGAATTGCTACTCAGGGTCCCCTAGCTGTCTGTGCAATGTTTGCACTAAAACACTCCATGTTTTCGTCAACAGCTGTTTTTTTAATGGGAAACAAACACAGTGGCTCGGAACGAGCCACAAACCATCCCATCCAACCAAGATGGTGCTTCAGAAGCAGGGATAAGAGGGGTGTAATTTCACTGGCTGTTAAGCACAGAAAACAACCTTCCGCAAAACCGAACAGACTGCATTTTGAGTTCAGAGATGCAAACACCACTGCTATGAACTTCTGTTGGACTTTTGTGAATTGCATTTTAATGCTACTGTCTGTTGGCTATATGAACGGGCGACAGTGCCCGTTCTCCGTGCGTCTCATGGTTTCATCCTCTGCATGTTTGACGCATATATTGGTTTTGGTACTGTCGATTAATGCGACAGTTGAGTTCCATTACAAAGATCTCTCTCACTGAAACTTATTATCATGTTGATTGTCAGCCAACAACCAAATTGCCTGGCTGTTTGAAAATACCTTGAAAATACAACAACTGCCCACGATTAATTAATTCTGAGTGACAGGAATAGCATGCAGATCAGCCTGAACTGTTTAGCCCGAGTTTCTTAGACTTTAAAGTATGCTATGGCTTTGCTACTTATTTTGTCTCATCATACTTACTTGTGGGTTGTTGGTCTTAGGCTACTTACATGGCCTGTAGGCCACAAAAAGGTGACTGAGTGTCAATATTTAGGCATTATTTGATTCCACAGTGAAGAGAGTTGAACACGACTAGGTAAGGTCACTACAAATCCACTCTGATACATGCTTGTATTACAATGCTAAACATAACAAACACCATCCCTTGCAGCAGTAGTATCATTTATTCTTAAAATTTCAGCTTCATTTTTTCCATCATTGGTGTAGTTATAATGTAAGGAATGTCTGTGTCTGTCACAGATACACCAACAATCACCTAAAATGCCAGACATAGACAACATATTCAGTTCTGGACTGATATTCATAGATCATTGCGCTGTACCTAACAACTTCCTTTGAGAGTGGGTAGATACCTAGAGTTCCTGGAATTCCAAAGGATGAGACATCAAAAACACTTTTAAAGGAACTTGTGTGTTTGTCTGTGTCTCAGTTTATCACCAAGGCAACTCGGAGCCATCCCAGGCATACGCCTTCCCAGATTTCTCAATATTGAGACTTTCTATAACAGCCATAAGGTGTTCCACAGAGTGCTGGGTAGTAAAGAGCTTGTCCTTGGGTACGCTCTTGTGGTAGGGTCGCGAGAGGTCTGTGTTTATTGTGCCAGGGTGCATGGACACGCACAGAACTTTGGGTCGACTACGTCCGAGCTCAATGGACAGGTTCCTGGTAGCCATGTTCAGGGCAGCTTTGGACATCCTGTAGCTGTACCACCCTCCCAGTGCTATGGAGACACAACAGACAAACATTGTGTCAATGGCCAGGTGACAGAACGCTAAGTTTCTGCCATGAAGCAATGACAGTGAGCAAATTACTGAAAAAGATGTTCAGATGTATGTGTGTGTTTAGTTGTTGTTGTCAAAAATGAACATATCTACATTACAATAATGAGGTAACCCCAAAGAAACAGCCTGCGCATGCATTATGTAGCCTACACATTTATGGTTATATTTATAGTATTTAGCAGACACTTTTGACCAAAGCAACTTACAAAACATTTAATAAATAAATAAAAAGACATTACAGATAATATATACACATTAAAAAGGCACCTGTTTTTAAATTAAGGTTGAATGTTTAACGTAGTACCCTATTTAAAGGAAAACTTTGGGGTTATGAATCTGGGCCCTATTTTGAGATCTTTTTGGGTCCAGATTTTTATTAGGGATACTTGAGTTAGAATGCTAAAACTATCAACTGCAAAATGGCTATACAATTTCATATGAGCCTTATTCAGATTGCCAGGCCAAATCCGATTTTTGGTATATCCAAACCAGATTGAGTTTAGGAAGTCCGGACAGCAAAAAATGAAATCCAACTTTTGCAAGAGATGGTTAGGTTTTGTCAGAGGTGGTTTGAAATGAGAATTCCAATCGGATTTCTCCAGATGCGTCTCAGTCAGGCCGCTCTGGTGCTCGAAGTGTATTTTGCTTCACTCACAACGCAACACACAAGGACGAAGTCAAATCTTTCATGCTGCTATTAGCAAAGGGCCAGATAACTTACACTGAACATGCATTGCTTCTGTACTGTTCGTACTGTACTTCAGTTATTGAGGTAAAGAGATGCAGGTGTATTTCTGTAGGGATCCTTTCCATGTTGTCAGAAACTTATAACATTTACGAGCCTGTCAGTGGCGACACCAAGCGGTTTACTTTGAAGTAAGATGCTTGCATCATAGGATTCCATTGTATAGCCGTTGCTGCTTTTAGAATTTTATCTAAATACTCAACGTATACTGGACTGATTTCGACCGTTAAGGGTTAAGTTGGACATAAAAAATGTCTAAATAGGGCCCAGGTTAAAAAAAAAACTACGTTTCCCTTTAAATATGGCTACTTGTCCAATTTTCGATATATCTTGTAGGCCTATATATAGGAAGGACAATGCTGATTACACTGCCACATCACAGTAATTGATTAATCTTCAGGTTACGCACAGCAGGCCAGCGATGGCATTTATCCTACTTTGCATATAACTGAATGCTACAAAAACGGATATTGTCTAATGTTCTCATTAAGTAGCATAATCATACACTTTTGTACCATTATCTCCAATTGATCCAACTCTTGCGGTAATATTCACTATGATTCCACTGTGCTGCTTGGCTTTCTCAGGGGACTGATGACCAAACAACCCATTGCCCCTCTGAAGCAAAGGCGTGAAATACTTGGCCATCACCAGGGGTCCCACTGTGTTTGTGATCAGTGTGGAGATAATCCCCTGAAAAAAATCAAAGTCAGAGAGAGGTTAACGAAAACATGGAGCTGAATGTAAAACTTGTAAAACAGTTTGCAAATGCTTTTGGAGTGAAATGATTATCAATTATGCTCAATTTACTTTCACGTGCCACCAGCAGACGATGCAACGGATATACCTTTGGCCACGTTACTGAGTGGGTGACATTTCTCGGTACCTCTTACCTCAGCGGAGATGTCGCGCAAACTTGTCTCTCCTTTGCCTGTAGGGTGAAGCATCGCTGAAGAGTTAATCATCAAATCCACTTTACCGAATGACTTCTTGACTACTTCAGCCGCTCCTTTGATGTCATCTTCCCGAGTGACATCCACTTTCAGAACAGTGACTCGTCCCGGGTGCTGTGCGGCTAAAGCGGCCAGATCCATTGCACCCTCCGGGTTTCGACATGTTGCGACTACAGCAGCAGGAGCTTTGTATGAAAGAATATGTTTGCAAAATTCTAATCCGAGTCCCCTACTAGCTCCCTGAACGAGAGCAACTGCAGCCATGACAGTAGTAGACGGCGTTTCAATGAGTCGGATGTTACAGAAATACTATGATGCCCTCTACAGGGCGGTGGAAGGGCACTTACACAATGCACGTGCTTTTTGTTTGGTAACCAGACTTTGTCCTGTTACTCAATATGGAGGTGTAAAGCTAAAAAATATAGCTGTGATCGCATTTTTCTTTTATTTTGTAGAAGACTTGGAAGCTATAAGCAACAACATTATTGCTTAGGTCAAATGTATCCTAAACTAATTGTTCAATTAGACTAGCCTAATGCTAAGATTTTAGTGGGTCAAGTGGTCTTGCGTATTTGTCCTTATCCTAGTTATGGAATGTCAACTATGGTCTTGCATGTCAAAGTGGCAGTATCCTACGCAGTTTCTGTTCTGAACAAAAATGTTCCAAGCCTTAACATAATTAATTGATTTTGAAGGCTTGATTAAATTACATATTTCTATGTATAGGCCAAGATGTTTGTGTATAATGTTTCAGGTGATTTCTTGCTAACCCTTCTGTTTAATTTCCAACTCTGCTACCTTTTTTAACTTAATGTGGAGGCCTGCCCATAGCTATAGACATTGAAATGATGGTATATTATTTCACCACTAGATGACAGAAGAGCGCTATACCATAGCCTACATGAGATATGAAGGACGATCCTGGCTTACTTTAAACAATTTATTCAATGGCTTCAATTTCTAAGACTTATTAGTTAGGTAGACAGATATTTTGGCTTTTATGAAATAAATGCCGTCACACGAGAACAGTTATTAAGTACTGTCTGGTATTTAAACATAAATCAACTTGATTCTTTCTTTTCTTTTTTCATTTTAGGGATAGTCTAGTTAAAATGGCTCATCTATATGGTCATGTCTAAGATCAGGTACAGTTCATTATCCTTGTGCTGTCTCTTCTTGTGCCTTCTATCTTAATGGATGAAAAAAATAATGTGCGTGTGTCTCAACTGATGGAAAAGGGCTAGACATGTATTAATGTCTACATAGAACTCAGGAAGTCGTTGAGCTCTCATTTTCTCGGTTGCATGCTCTGCAGCAGGCATCCTTTGATGTCTCCTGCAGCGATGCAATGGGAACTCCAAAGTAGTGTGTTCGTTTAGTTAGCCTAAACATCATGACATTCTCTTTAAAAAAAAAAACCCTGATCTATCCTATGCCATAATCTTTTAATAGTACGCTAGTACATGAATCTTGACCAGAGCTGATCAGAGATAAGACCCTGTCAACATCGTATTTAAAATGATCTAAGGTCTATTGTATCTGATGGTTGATGTATAACATGTGATTTCAGAAGTCATAGATCAATAATTTACTACTGGACTAGGCTTTCAACTACAGCAAATGGGCAATTTCCAATGGGAGGTGGATGTGAGGTTTGACGTCACTTGCGAGACAAATTAGGCTATATTCTCATATACAAGTTCTTGTGAAGCTGTTATCTCAGTAACACGCCGTGGAACCTTCTACAACATAATGAAAACTTTGGCTTCTGTTTTCAAAACATTCTTTTTGCGAGAGAACGCAGCGTGGCTAAATTGGCTGCGCACAATGACTGTGTGGCAAAAGTGATAATGCGATGCGCTTTAGTCAGCGCACATCTGTGAGTTTTGTCACCAGATGGGCTTGTAAAGTCCATGGATAAAAGGCGCGCATCATGGTGCTGGGCGACTCCAACGGAACCGGCACGGGAAGCGCACTTAGCACCGAGAGCAGTATGAGGTCTTTCATGATAGAGGAGCATTTAACGGACCCCGGCACGGCCAATACCAACATGCTGATCTCAGAGGCTTTGGTACCACGTCTCATCAGTATTGCGCATGAGGCTGGGGAGGCTGTGGTCGCAGCGGCAGCAGCATCGGGGTCCGACGGTGACTTACCCTCGGGCTCTCCGAGTTTTCGGATGGAGATGGCGAATAGCTCGCTCTGTGGTGAGCAGATTCTCAGTAATGGCAGAGCGGAGAACGTCGTGATTGGCATAGTCCTTACTCTACTCACTTTCATCACAATTTGTGGCAATCTTCTCGTGGTGATTTCGGTGTGCTTTGTGAAAAAGTTACGGCAGCCCTCAAACTACTTGATAGTCTCCCTCGCGCTGGCAGACCTTTCTGTCGCACTCGCCGTCATGCCGTTCGTAAGCATCACGGACCTGATAGGTGGCCGCTGGATTTTTGGCCAGTTTTTCTGCAATGTTTTTATCGCCATGGATGTGACGTGCTGCACCGCGTCCATCATGACACTTTGCGTAATCAGCATAGACAGGTGAGTGCAAAACTACACCATGTGGCCCTCTAGCCATCTTAGTTTATTTTGTTTGTATTGTCAGTAGTCAGGCCAAATATGTGTGATGTGATATCAAGTTTGTGCATGGTTTTTGACTCTTGTAGCACACTCATAATAATTAATCTGTGTGCGATATTGTTTATATCCACCTTAAAACGCTGTTTTTTTTAGGTACCTTGGCATAACTAAGCCACTGACTTATCCTGTGAGGCAAAGTGGGAGATGCATGGCGAAGATGATATTCTCAGTG
Organism: Clupea harengus; assembly: GCF_900700415.2. Lineage (NCBI taxonomy): Eukaryota > Metazoa > Chordata > Actinopteri > Clupeiformes > Clupeidae > Clupea > Clupea harengus. The sequence goes on along the minus strand of NC_045164.1, from coordinate 518,463 downwards.
TGGCTGTTGTCTGCATCCATTACCCTACCCCCACTTTTCGGCTGGGCTCAGAACGTCAACGACGACCGGGTGTGTCTCATCAGCCAGGACTTTGGCTACACCATTTATTCCACAGCGGTTGCTTTCTATATACCAATGACTGTTATGCTGGTCATGTACTACCGTATCTACCGTGCGGCCAAACTCAGCGCCGCCAAGCACACTATCACCGGGTTCCCCCGGCCAAGTAAGAAAGAGCAGAGGCCCGAGAGAGAGGAGGATGGCGAGGAGCGAGGTGTAAACTGCGTGTCTGTGGCGCTAAAGTTGCAGCGCGAGGTGGAAGACTGCACGCGCCTGTCCCGCTTTCTGCGCTCGGCAAGTGGTAACGACCACAAGAGCATTTCCATCTTCAAGCGAGAGCAGAAGGCGGCGGCCACGCTTGGTATTGTGGTGGGCGCATTCACTGTGTGCTGGCTGCCCTTTTTCCTGCTGTCCACAGCGCGGCCCTTCATTTGTGGCACCGAGTGCAGCTGCGTGCCCCTCTGGGTAGAGCGCACGCTGCTGTGGTTGGGCTACGCCAACTCGCTCATCAACCCGTTCGTTTACGCCTTCTTCAACCGCGACCTGCGCACCACCTACCACAACCTCATACGATGTCGTTACCGCAATATCAACCGTCGCCTCTCTGCTGCAGGGATGCACGAGGCCCTCAAGCTGGCGGAGAGGCCTGATCTAGTGGTATAAACATCCAAAGTCCGTGCGGTTAGATCAACGGGCTTTTTGATGACTTCCAGCGCAAGTCATCAGACCTAGCCAAGTCTGGATGGCACTGATGGAACCTCTTACGGTGGTTACGTGGGTACAGAGCATGACATTCTCATGGTCAGTGTTGGCCCACTCAGTTTTATGGACATAACGAATCAAAGAAAGGTACTTTGAGATAAAGCCACGATAATCCATGTTGTGGTCACTGGTCAGTTTACATACCTGTAGCTCAACTGGTGTCCCTGTAGCTCAACCAGTACTGCATGGTCCATGGTGCTAACACTAATGTCGTGGCTGTGATTCCCATGGAGCGGCATAAACAGAAAAGTGTTAAAAGCTTACTTGTAAATTGCTTCGGATGAAGAGCCCACTAAATGAACACATGTAAACGTACTGCTTTCAGTGAAAACGGACACACAGGCATAGTGAGTTGTCATTGAGGTACAATGCATTCATTTCAACATATGTATTGTATAAAATGTATAGATTGAGGGGGGGGGGGGGGGGGGGGTTATGTGCTATCAAAACAGATATGCTCTGTAACACTGAAGAAGAGTGTGTTGTGGGCCACGGACTGGGTATGGTCAGTTTCTCAGACCAATCTTTGGTGTATTCTGGATAAACAGTCTAATCTTGGCAAAAACCTCAGCCCAATTTTTGTATGTCCTGCAGGCTATATGTGATAGTAATTAATTAGGCTTTCCATCTCTTTGTCTGCTGAGATTCACGCAGTATGTTTACCCTGAATGTTTGGTTTGATGTATTTCGTTTAAAAAAAGAAGAAAACGTTTTATGTAAATTAGTCTTGTACTCGTTTGCCAAGCGTTAGCATTTAGTTATTTTAAAGATCGTTGTTTTATTCATGTTGGTGTGTGCATTACATCTTTACCTGTCCAGAGCAGTTTGACAAGAACAAGGCACTTCTCCATTCAAATTAGAAACCGTCAACTCTCTCCCCAGGGTTTCTATGTGTCTGGTAGCCACTGTGATTCCTGTATTTAGTGTCGAACAATCAGGGTTAAGTGTAGGACAGGTGGAACCTGATTCCAGATCTGTTTGCGATCTGTTTCTCTCTCTCTCTCTGGGACGTTTAATGGTCTCACTCTTGGATTGCCAGTAACCTTCAGAAGACCCTGCGCTGCCTCTCAGGGGAAGATCCAACAAGCTTTGTTGATGGACTTAATGGGTTCCTCCTTACACCTTCAGACTTCAACACATGAATGTTTTATATACCCTGGCAAATGGTACTTTTTTTCTCATGATGTACAGGCACAAGTTGAAATACACTGTGATGTGGAGTTTCTTCATGAAGTGTGTCTTCTTAATGTTGTGCACATGTCATGTTATTGTACAGCATGTCAGTTGTAGTGAAAATGTTCAATGATCAATGAAATTTCAGATCTATTTATGTTAATGCATTTTACATATATGCACCTATCTGTTGTACTGTGTTTACTCATGTCCACAAACGCAATGATAAACTACTTTCATTTTATGTCAAGCCTATTTCTTATTGCTTGTATTGTACACAACATATAGTTTTAGTATAGGTCAAGTGAGTTTTATGATTTTTAAATAAATGACGTGCACACTGCGTGTATTAGCCGATGAGCTGGTAAGACAGCTCTGCTGCCATCTGAGAGACAGGACAGAACTCTCTCAATGTGCCCATAAGAACACAAATTGCACCAATCTGTAGCGTGTCAAGAGAATGAAACGGTACAGGACTGCAGCCACGGGGTATGAGCATTATGGGTGGATGGCTGGGTGACCTTAAAGGCTGGGAAGGCTAGCTAATTATACCCCCTCACTGACCATGTCCAGGGCCCCAGTGACACCTGGCTGAAATGGAAGCGTGAAAGATGGTGGAAGGCTGGGTCTGGACACACTGCAGTGCACTGAATCTCTTTATATTCCATCCACTTAAGTCTCCCTCGGGGAAGGAGGGTGGCTAGGCTGGGTGGTTTAAGGGGTGCAATTCCTGGGTTCCATGTCCTGGATCTCACTGACAGCTACCCTACCTGTCAGAGGTGATGAAAAAGATTGAGTTTGTTAAGCATTGCCTTGAGTAGGAGTGGTGGAAAATAAAATGTGGGTTTAGACTTTTTTCATTGGCATTTCATTATTTTATCAGCCCTACCATAGAGGGACATTATGTGTAGTGTGTAGTGCTAGAGGACAGTGTACATCACATCACATCACATTTCTTTTCAGACATTTTACTCTAAAAGCACATTTATATGGAACCAGACTTGATGAAGAATGAACAGCAGCACATCAGTCATATAAAGGTTCTCTTTTGGCATGAGTTATGCTTTTAAAAAACTGTTCAGTTCTGCCTCCCTTCGATAGTGTTCACAGTCAAAGGAAACTGACATTAACGGCTGCCATTACTTGTGTGGCTGGACAGGAGTATCACTGAAATAAATGTCAGGAGACAAATTAACATTAGCCTACTTTAAGTTAAAATGGTGTTTTCTGCAAACAACCAAAAGTAAAGGTGAGGATGGGGTGCTGCCTGAAGCACTGAATGGGCCCTTTGGTAAGGAAATAACTTGTCTTGTGCGTGCTTATTTTTAGTACATGGAAAATGTACTGTATTATAATATGGGTCAACAAGGAGTTGGATCCAGAGACTTTGCCTGTTTTTTTTAAGGAGTGAATAACAAAGTTTACTGTTTCCAATCATCTCTTTTGGTTATTGTTTACTGCAGTGGTGACTCCACTATTAATGCAAGCCATTTCATTTATATGTCTGGATTATTAATCTTAATTGGACCTCGCAGACTTGCAACACCCAATTCTTCCTGATAAAAACACCCCAAACTCTCAAACAGAACTTCAGGATCGTGCCGACCCCAAATGGGCCTGATTGGACATAATTCTGCCATCTTTTAGTTTTTTTTTTCTTCACTTCTTTCATTCCGAGTGCCTCTGGGCTGATTAGCTGACATTCAGTCTGGGGTTTGTCTGTTGTTTCTGCGCTCCTAATCACAAGAAATCACTGCTATTCAGTCTGAGACACTCGGTGTGCATTCAGAAAATCGTTCCTTCACTCATGTTTGTTGCTGTTACATATTTACATTTTGTAAATTAAGAAGGATTTTTGGTTAAGACTATGATGTGTATAATATGGGCATACCTACACATGTATAATACTAAACAATAAAGCGCAAGTCTGATGTGATAAGATATATATATATATATATATATATATATGATGTGTATAATATGGACGTACGTACACATGTGTAATACTAAACAATAAACCCCAAGTCTCCACAACCTCTTTTCTAACCACCTATTTCATAAATATGTCACTGACTCACTGATTAACAGCATTACCAAGTCACTGAAGTCACTTTAATATTAATGATTTAGTATTTAATACAAAGACAATCAAATATTAAAATATAAAACATTTAAAAAGAAAAATTTGTATTCATGCATCCATGTATTATTCAAATAAACTGTACAAGACGTGTCATTCAGAGCGCATTTATTGCAATACACCATAATGAATAAGGAGCCTCCTTTTCCTCCACCGCAGAATTAACGACAGTGATCAGTTCATTTATTTGTTTTGACACTGTGAATGTCTGGAACAGACACTCCACCCACACGGCACTACCAGGAGCCCATGAGACAGCAGAAGGAGCAGGATGGTTGAGCGGAAGAGTGGAAAACACAGCTGCCTGCTCCATACACACCTGCGGAACATTCTAGCATCTCCCAGGAGACCCGACAATTCAAATGAGACAAGGGTCAAGTGTGATCTGAGATTTTTTGAATAATGTTTCAGGCAGCTGAGAGCAGGCATCAATTTAAAGCCCTGTGGTGCAGGTTGCTATATTTAACTAATTTGATCATTCAGCAATTCATCTATAAGATTAAACGTTTTGCTGCTAAAAATCCATCTGGTACGGTGCTGCTGGGAGGCTCTTATCTGTTGTTGTTGATTAAAGTAAATGCTCCTCTGGGTCCTGTACTGCGAAGCAGGATTTTGAGGTTAGTGAGGTATCTTCAGGCTTAACCCTGGGTTTTCTGTGTCATGATGGTGGTTCACTTTTTACTGGGGTACATCGCCATGGTAACTTAACAAAACGTATAAAAGCACCGCCTACTGACTAATCAGTTGGAAAAGATCCCATGAGCCTCATAGGTGGGCGAAGACCATTTAACACCACCAGGGTTGCAGCTGAAAGAATGACGCAAATATTTGACATACACGCCATAAGAATACATCTAAGCAACCCATTAATTAAACGGAATACACAATTGGGATTATAATCAGATCTACTCATACCGTAATGATGGGGCGGAGATATTGATAAGCTTATTAACTTGCGCATTCACATAGTTGGCATTTTTTTTGCCAGCCTTCCCTCCTAGTTTTAGCTTTGGCGACCTAGTTGCTTTTAAGCCTGTATTGTAGATTACTTGTCTTCTTGAGTGGAACATGCAGTTCTAGACCTTTCCACATTTGCAATTGGTCAACACCACCTTTCTCATGTGAATGCACTCATAGCTAGATGTGGGAAAACCTGGGTTGACATAACAAGTTGACTGTCATGGCATTGCTTATCTGTGACTGCCGTTGTTAGGGTACAAAAAGATACACTGGGTATGTTGAACTTGCTTCATAATATCGGCCCCATACCTATCTGACACAGCTTCTGCCCAGTTGTCCACTTCAACCAGACCGGTCTGATAACTGAACTGAATTCAACAACCCCCCCCCCCACATCATTTTAAGGCACAATCCCCCTCCAGCCACCAGTGTTCATCAACTCCTTTTTCCTGCTCAGTTTATTTCCATATTTGCTTGTTCGTTTGTTTATTTCTAATTATTAACTTGATTATTTGCCATTCAATTGTATTAATTTACAGTAAAACGAACAATGGACGTTGTCTTAAAGCGCATATAACCACTAATTTGTTACCATTTGAGGGCGACAACGAAAATGTTGTACTGGAAATGTGCAATGACGATAAAGGGCTTCTAGTCTATTCTATTATATTTCATAACAGTTCAGTGCCTCCAGCCTTAGTTTAGGGCCACTGCAGGAGGAACGGTGGTGTGTAGCTGTGTGTGTGTGTGTGTGTGTGTGTGTGTGTGTGTGTGTGTGTGTGTGTGTGTGTGTGTAACCACCGCCACAGAATGACAGGCCAGCTGGAGTAGCCCCTATTGTTTCATGTCACTTTCACAGATTGTGTATAAATCATGTATGACGATACTGTGAGAGGATTAGCCAGTGTGTTTTGTGAAACTTGCGGCGGGTCCTTTCGTGGTAGCTTTATGAAGTCATAAAAGTGGTTTACAGCCGAGCCACGTTGCACTAATGTTCGTATGCAAGTTTAAAGAGAGTAATTTGTAAAAATCAGCATGATACTGGCTGGCAGATGAAAGAGACTGGCACAGTGAGGCCATCACTGGACCGGCAGTGCCGTATTAAAATGCTGATCCAGAAGCCTCTAATCTAAACAGGGCGGAGAGTGTTTAGTGGGGTTCAGCCAAGCCAATTTGATGCAGGAATCAGCACTGCTGGCTCAGTGTGCCTGACATTCATACGCACGATTCTGGATAGACGTAGTGATTTTCCCTGCGCAGAAATTAACATGGGGCCTGTCACACAAATGGCTTTTCCGATGTGATCTATGACAAAGCGCCCGGCAGTGTGTGTGGTGCTGAGTAATCAGAGGTGATCACACACTCCACAGGAGAAGCCACACCGAGACCCAGCAGTGGCCTGATGATCTGGCATCTCCACTTCATCCTGTGAGAGGGATTAGAGAGGGCTGCAGGCTCCATGGGCTACTCCAATCTCTACACTGACAGCAGGCAGAAACATACACACACACACACACACACACACACACACACACACACACACACACACACACACACACACACACACACACACACACACACACACACACGCACACACACTGACACCCACTCACATGTACACACACACACACACACACACACACACACACACACTCACACATATACACATAGCACACACTCACATGCACACACTCACACGCACACACACACACTCACTGACACACACTCACATGCACACACTCACAGACACACACACACACACACACACACACACACACACACACACACACACAGACACAATAGCCCACCACGCCGCAAGCGGAAGACGCAGAGATGAGGAGAGGAGAGGAAAGGAAAGGAGGAGAGTGAGGAGCAGAAGAACAGTAGGAGTGAAACAGGATCTCACTAGAGGGAGAGAAAGAGAGAGAGAGGGAGAGGAAGAGGAAGCGAGGCAGAGGAAGGGACAGTGACAAGAGGCTCTGTAGAGAGGAAGGGTAGAAGAAGACACATGTCAATAGCAATACACTGGGGAAAGAGAAGAAGAAAAGCTGCCAATACACTGGGGAAAGAGATGAAGAAAAGCTGCCAATATCCAATCAAAAAGATACTATTTCAGATACCACTGGCCCAGACTGGTTATCGACAGATGTTACACTAAACCAGTTCTGCCGGATGACAGTCGGACCTATGGAATCGGATAGGTCATATGGGTCAGACTATGCTCTACTATGCAGTGATCAGGCTAATGGTTATAAACCATTTTGCACTGACATTTGTGATCATTTAATTTGTTTCCTTGCATTTGTGTGTGTGCCTGTGCCTTGCGTTGCTTGTGTGTGATTTACGGGAGCCATTTTGTTTGGTGGCATGAAAGGTTTTATTTCCAACCTACTGTATGATATATCGCATACATTATCGCTTCAAGAGGAGGCGCTGTTATGTAATCGTTTTTTTCCTTGTTGTTATGCAGTAACTAATGGCAATTAACCATTTTACATTGGCATCTGTAATTTTTTTATGAGTTTGCTTGCATGTGTGTGTGTGTGTGTGTGTGTGTGTGTGTTGTAGGAGCGGTTTTGTTTGGTGGCTGTTGGAACAGACATGTAGCAGATGTGTGTTGTGGACCATAACGTGACAGCAGAATATTTTCCTAGTCGGGCAATTCTGCTCCATGTTACTGATACAATTATCCTCTTCCGTTTTTTTTTCATGTACATTACAAATCTGATTAAAGGACTGGCTTCCTCCTCATTTCACATCAATCATATTATGTATGGGAAACAGAACAAAGGGAAAGATACAGAGACATGCACAACACACACATACATACACACGCACGCACGCACACACACACACACACACACACACACACACACACACACACACACACACACACACACACACACACACACACACACACACACACACACACACACACACACACACACACACACACATATGCAAATAACCTCAACCTCTAAAGACAAATAAGGTAAACTGGGTAACTCAACATACAATATGATATGAATTCACTGTTTTAAATACATGATAATAGTATTCAGTCAGATGTAGTTTGATCCAATCCAAAATGATGGTTAGGCACAATCCTTTGCTGAACACCTAGCAACAACAGAAACAGGGCAATAATTAGACTGTAGTTTCATCACACCCTGCCAACTACCCCTGACAATCAGGCAAAACTCTTTTAACTTTTTAATTAAACTGTGTCTATGATTAATCATTGATTAGCGCCAGTCAATGTGTAAACATGGCGAAAATGTTTGCTATGCAATCATGTGATTTACTCAATACAGCACTGCCACCCATTCTGATCAGAGTGGGTGGGAGTGTAAAACTTTAACCCTTTCCTGTGTGGACAAGGCATGGCCAGACTACACATCAACATGGCTAAGACGTTCAGATGAGTTGAAATGCTCTTTGAAGTTGGCAAAATGCAGACTCTCATTCAATGTGCCAAACAGATTAACTTAATTAGTTCACTGGGCGATGTAATGATGATGATGATGATAGCAAAACACTCTGGAGGAAGATTTATCCCCGAGCCTGTTTGCTTTCTGCTTGATGAAGCCTTTAAGCACTGCCCCTCTGGTATTTCACAGACGAGAATCTGTGCCGTCTCAGGCAGTGAACTCGCATCACAGTTTATGAAGACGCAGACGATAAAAACTGGATGGTGTGCCATCACGGAGAAAAACATGAACCTCACCCCACTCTTTCATCAGATCTGTCATCAGTGTCCCCACATCAAGGCTCCCTTTACAACAGGTCACTCTTCCTCCTGACTTATCTTTTTCACATGTCTGTCTCTTTCTATTTTTTTCTTGCAAACATCTCCCCCCACCCCCCTCTCACTTTTGCGTTCAGACCTGCCATGGCTATAAAGACAAAGTGATGATGGAGGCCATTTCACTGCTCTCACGGTGACAACTTTATTGGCACACTACATTTTCTTCAGACAGCCTCCCTGCTTGCATCACTAAAACTGTCTCAGTCAGACATAGATGGGAGATACACACACCACCCAGGTATACAACGTGTGTTTTTCTAACCTTCACTGTTGACTTTCATTGTGATTATATGAGCAGTGCTGATATACTGGAGATGATAGAAAAATAGATAGATAGAAAAGCCTTTATTGTCACTGTATTTATACAACGAAATTTTGAGTGCTTCTCCTGTTGGTGTGACGAGGGACAACATATAACACAACAACAACATATAACATAACAATACTACAACTATCCAAAAACAGTAGGAACAGCCCCCCCAAAAATATATATATATACATTAAGAGTAGAACAAAGTGCGGTGGCATAGACTAAAGTACTTCAATAAATACATCAATTCTGATGGCTGTCGGGAAAAAACTGTTCTTAAGACGCGTGGTCCTTGCTCTAAAGGATCTGTACCGTCTGCCTGAGGGCAGGAGAGTAAACAGGTGGTGGCCTGGGTGAGAGGAGTCTTTTAAGATGTTATTGGCCCTGCTAAGGTAGCGGGAGCGGGCAATGGATTCCAGGGAGGGCAGTGAGCAGCCAGTGATTTTTTGTGCTGTGTTGATGACCCTTTAGAGGGCTCTCTTGTCTGCTGTGGTGCAACCGGAGTACCACGCCGAGATGCAGTAGGTTAGTACACTTTCGATAGTGGTGCGGTAGAAGGCCACCATCAGTTTACACTCCAGGTTGTTTTTCCTGAGTACTCTCAGGAAGTGTAGTCGCTGCTGTGCCTTTTTTACTGTCTCTGAGGTGTTGACAGACCATGAGAGGTCATCTGATAAATTGGCTCCTAGGAATTTGAAGGTGTGGACCTTCTCCACACAGTCCCCGTTGATGTAGAGTGGGGCCGGAACTGCACTTTGCCTTCTGTAGTCCAGAATTAATTCTTTCGTTTTTGTGGTGTTCAGTGACAGATTGTTGTCTGAGCACCACACTTCACATGCACACTTCATCAAGTGATGGAGTGGAGTTGAACAAACGGATTTTCTTCCCAATAGTTAGAGAACCTAGGGGAGGCTCTCTTGTGGAGTGGAGTCCACGGTTAGGTAAACAGTACAGAAATATATCAAGGAGGAAATAAATGCTGTCCAAAAAAGAACATTGTGGTCTGTCTTAGGTTTGTCTCCTTAATGATACCGAAGCCTAAACACAAATGTTGTGGACAGGTGAGCCAAAGCTAGTAAGGCCTGAGAAACATGATCAGTAATGCGTCTGATGAATAAAGAATGATCTAAGGCAGGGAGAGAGTGTTTCCTCTGGACAGAGTGAACTTAGTCTTTGAAGTAAAAGTGATTTCTAAATTGAATTGGACAATATATTACAGCAGAATGCCACTGTACCTCTGAGGCGAGGCTTAATAGTATTAGTAATGCAGCATAACAACCATCCTTGGAGTAAATATCAAATAAATAGTCCAGAATGAGAGCCCAATTAGAATGGACACTGCAGAGCTACATTGATATTTTCGGAATGGTTCAGTTAAGATCCTGACTCCATCCCACCTTGAATCCTCCATCACTTTTCTGTTAGTTCAAAAACACCAATATGATGTCAATATTCAAGCATGCTGTACATTTTCCCCCTACTCTTCTATGTGAGATTGCGGCACTGATCTTCGCGGCCACTGCTGATTTAAAGAATACGATTTGTAACGGGATCAGATATCAAATGCTATGAGTTAAGCCTTCTCATGTTCATCTCCTAGCCATGGAATACAGGCATTCTACTGTAGTTTAACCTTTTAAATTGCCATAGTACTTCCAAAACTTAATGTCCACTTCAGTAAACAATTATACAATAGCGGCAACGCTTGATCTGCTAGTCTTAGGTTTCCCCAAGAGGCTTTGCAAAGAGCTTCAAGAGCTCCTTTGACTCGAACATCCCCGCCATGGTCCCTTCTATCACCGATTGAACTTCGACCCTCCTGTCTGTAGCATTAAGCCGCTACCCATAAAAATGAATTTCCATATGTGGTTTTTATTGAGTGACCTTCAGAAAATGCAATATAACCAACAGAAATAGCCTTTACGCGTCTGCCTATTTCATTTCTCTCTTCTGCCCATTTCTCGTATGCTTCACAGAGCATGGCCAATGAAGGGAAGCTCCGACAGCAAGAACACAACTCCCGCTGTCCGCCCAGCACCAACGCAACAGTCAGTAAACTTATAGTCCAGGCAAAGTAGGACAGACTAATTGTAAAAAAAAAAATGTCAGCATAGATCATTTCTATGAGGTGTCCAGAACAACATACTAAAAGTCCTAAGAAATCCTAGTTGAGGAAATATGTTGAATTGTCATCAATCTGAGATGTGTGCTAATAATGCCAGGCAACAATACACCCCAAACATTTTTTCCTTTACTCCTTTCAAAATGAAACTTTACACAATGAAAGTACCCATGAAAAGTAAACATTTTTGTATTACAAGTTTCTTTGAAAATTAATTTTAATATGCAAATGAGCTATACACAAATATGCCCCAAATCGACCCAAATAGGCTTCATTTTTTCCCTTACTCCTACCACAATAAAACTTTACATAGTAAAAGTATACATGAAAAGTAACTTTTTTTGTATTACAAGTTTCTTTTGAAATTAATTTGAATATGCACATGAGCTCCACACTTATTGAATATGTCCTAATTTGCATAGGTAGAAACACCATTCATATGTATGACAAATACATCGGCCCAATCTTCATCCAATCATCCTACTGCCAATGGGTGATGGCAATGCTGCTTTTAGACTGGCCTCTAACCTGAAAACTGCCTGGCTTGGTAGTACCTGCCAGGGGTATGGTGTTTCTGCCTATGCAAAAAAATACATTTTTGGGGTGTATTGTTGCCTGACTTTATTAGCACACATCTCGGATTGATGAGAATTAAACATATTTCCTCAACTAGGATTTCTTAGGACTTTTAGTATGTTGTTCTGGACACCTCATAGAAATGATCTATGCTGAAAAAAAATATTTTACAATTAGTTCTATTTTGGGCTACAAAATGAGTTACTTTGCCTGGACTATTATTGCATACAACAACCTTGACTGGCGTTCTTAGCATTGCTCCAGGATACTGCTTTTGCTGGAGACCATACTGGAATGGATCAACACAACAGTGAGCGATGTTGTGACTGATGCAATGGGACTTAAAGTCACTGCAAATACCATGTTAGGACTCCAGAGTTATCTTGACCCGCGTGTCAGGGTGTTGGACAACAGGGGTATTGGCAGGATGTATTGATGAATGGGCTCTTCGATGATATCCACGTTTTAGTGCTGCTGCTGTAAATCATGTAAGACTCCATGTGACAGCTATGTGACAGCTACGTGACAGCTATGTGACAGCTACATGACAGCATGGGACACACATTAATTTCAATCGGTACTGAGATTCCGTGGACCAAGTTACATTTTACTGTAAAACTAACACAATTATACTACAACAACTGCATCTGTTTTAATTGGGCTGACGGAAATGTATTGTTTTTGTTGTTATTTCTGTTAAATCCCCTTTAAAACTGGAGCGCAGTAATTAAATCTTTGTGGTCCCAGAACAAAAGCCCCATTAAGGCCAGCTGGCTAGCCAAAGGCCGGGAGGGAAAATTGGCCTTTTGTCTAGTTTTTTCACAAGAGAAACAAATTAGACCGCAGTTGGACTAATTGTGCCTGTCTAGCTCATTGCTTACTCAACCTTGGGCAGTGTAAATGTCCTAAAAGGCAAACACTTGCTTGTGGACCAAAGTGGTGCAATGCTGTCTGAATCCTAAGGTCACGACATGAGAAGTCACGGAGAGAGGGCTGTTGTTTTCAGGAACAGGCTTAGCTCTGTGGTGTGTATGAGACAAACATTTTGTCTCTGAAATGAGGGGTTTGTAAAAATGAACCCCTCTTTCCTGACTGACTGTTCCCATTGCCCTCAGTTTATGAAACACTCCGGAAGTGCAGATCACATTAACCTGAGGTGTAAAGGACAGACATACAAACACCTGTGGGTGAATATTTCAAGCGTTCAAAAGGGGTTTCTAATGAGAACACTGTACTATTCTCCTTTGTGCAAACTGCAGAACACATGATGGAGATAATTTCCAAGCACTGTTAATGACTTAAGAATATATTAATCAAGTGCCTTGTATTAATATATTCCTTGTATGAATCATGTGCTTATGAAAGCAGGAACATGGCTTTTCTGTGTGTGAGTGTGTGTAACTTAGATTATTAGGTGCCACTTAGTCTGCATATGTACAAGCATGTTTAGACCAGAGGTGATAAGAAGGGTCGAACTGTGCTTCTTCCAACCTTGTGCAAAACTTCCATCCTTGCCACCACGTGGTTATCCCTGCTGAACGCTAAACTTTTGTCTATATAAACCTTGTGCGATGTGTTTAATATTGCTTCACTTTCAGCCTTGTGCTGGGAGTGAGCCCGATTGCAATTGTCGTTGTTGTTTGTCTAATAAATATACTTATATGCAGCTCCGGAGTCCTGAGGTAACTAGGGTGAATTTTCACCTAACAGTACAATTAACAGCTTTGTCCACTTCTTACCTCAAGTCAAAGCTCTCTGCATATAAGCAGGCACTACCCCACATTGCAATTATATGCTAAAATAACAATTTGGCTTATTCAGGCTTCTATTAAAATTACACTAAACATAGACTAATTGTGTATGCTGATGTATTTATTAGTCCTGGCAAAGTAAAGTCATTTTCAAAATAATTAAGAGAATAAATAATCACAGTTTTTTAGGACTCGCTCTCACTCTTCTAATCTAATGTGCCAACTCCTTTCAAATATGGAGTTGTTTTTTCTATATTCTGAAGTGGGTAACAAAAAGGACCTAATTCTCTACCTGTGGGCAGAACTCTCCCGCCTGGATCTGTGCCCACATCCACTATACGTCCCTGCGTCGGAGACACAGTCATACAGCTTTAGAGGACGTGTCCTAATATTTAACACAAGCTGAGCAATGGGCAGGATAAAAGTAAACAGCATTGTGCAATTAGCCCACTTTTAAGAACCCTGCTAGAGATTTAAGAACTTGCTGTAACAGCAGCCCGGTTGACTGCCCCGAGAGGCCATCCCTCACCACCCCTTCTGCAAGAACGTAAAGTAAGTCCCTCTTCAGGAGTCAGCAGTCTTTTCACCATACTGCAGCAAACACAGACTAAACACCATCAAGCATCAACAATCAAAGGCCCTCTGAATGCCAGGTCGGCTTCATAATCGGCTGGCCATACAACCCCTCGGAAGATGAGACAGATGAAATATAAAATGGCGTGGTGGAATGCCGTTCCTTAACAAAGATGTCTCCTTGCCTGAGGGAAGGATGGGATGAGTCTGTGATTTGATATTGATTTGATGCATCTATCAGTGACTGTGCTTAGCTGAGCTGCTGTAGGCTTAGTCTGCCACCCATCATTCCTCCCTAAGAGACCCATCTCTCCTCTTCTCCTCTAACATTTGGCCACGTCTTACCAGGCCTTATCAACCTATGCTCTTCTTCCTCTATAGTAATGTCACTGCACAGTGACTGCATTGCCCTCTTTAAAACAAATACAATCTCTCTAAATCTCAAATACTGCATATCTGTCAATCACTAGCCTTGATTCCACTGTCGGGCCAGTACGAGCTAGGGCTATCTTCAGGCCAGTGAGAGCTAGGGCACACACACACACACACACACACACACACACACCTACACACACACACAGTGCCGCCGCTCCCATAACGCACACTACGCGCTGTGCGTAGGGCACCAACTCCTGTGGGGGCACCTAAAAATAGGCAACTGAAAAATCATCATAGTTATAATAATTATAATGCCGATATAATTTCAGTATAGAAATATTAGGGACCTTTTAGGCATGTATATCACAAAACAGGCAGAACAAGAGATATATTTAATTGCTTAAAAAAAGTTACGCTGGTGCCCCCCCCCCCCCCCCACACACACTCAACTTCCCAAGCTTGCCGTGGGTGCCCTTTCCTATCTCAGTGGCCTGACGAACTTTGACAGTAGGCTAGGTCAGCTTTTCGAAAATGGCCTCAAAAAGACAACAGGAGTCAGGGGCAGACAAAAGAAAGAGAAATAAACTGCGAGATGATGCCCGTGCATCACTTTCAGGTAAGTCCATGTGTAATCATTGTTAAATACGGGAAATGAGCTGCTAATTTAATGGTTAGGCTATGCATACACCTCGAACTAGCTGACGTTATTGCTAATGTTAGCACACTCAAATATGTTATATGTTAGGTGCAAGTAGGGTTGCTAACCGTCCCGAATTGTCCGGGACATCCCGAAATATTATGGGTGATTTTGATTTGTCCCGTCAGGGACAGCTCCAGTCCCGTATTCCAATCACAGCCTTTTTTATTTGTATCCGTGAAAAGAGAAAAATATAACAGTTAAGTGTAATCTGTGCCCTGGAGACAAGCGCCTCTCAACTGCACTTGACTCCACAAGCATTTGTTACGCCAACACGAACAGGTGAAACTTGTAGCGAGAGAACATCATGCCTCGACTGAAGGACAGACTGCCCCAACTCAAATAGAGTATCTTAAATCAAATTAAATTGGAAGCTTGCACATTGACTACTGGTTGTTTTCATATTTCATATCAGCATTCTTTACACATAATGAACTGGTGTTAATATGTGTGAATATGAACTCATGAATATGAATATCATACGAAGTGTCACAGGCACCCATTATAATTGTAGAAGTTAAATCGAGGAGACTATAACATTAGCTAGATAACTAGCTATCATTTCATGCAAACGGAAATCTTCCATTTAAATCGTTTGTTATTAAAAGTTTCCTTAGCTAGCTAACCATAGCCTTAGCTAGATAACCATAGCAACCAGGAATTACAACTTTAGCTGCAAAGTTATGGATCTGGCAAGAGGTAAATAGCGCCCCCCCCTTGACCCATCTAAAACAATGTTAAAACTATGGCCAGGCAGTGAACTGCAACCAGTCTGAGTTACATAGGACGTTGAGACAGAGGCCCTGTTCGAAATGGGTTAAAATGCTGATTAACGAATGACGTTCTGACTCTGATTCTTGGTCTAATGCTATTTCAAGAAAACAACATGAAATTTGAGAGAAACTTGTAATAATTGTCATGACTATTACTATGAACAATACATCCAAGCAAGTACAGTAGTGGTTTGCCAAAATTACACTGAAATTAATAGGTTTATGGTATGGCTAATGAAACCTTGCGATTTTCATTATTGTTGGTCAGCTGTTGGCGCGCGCGCACACCTGGAAGAAAGTGTCCCTCACTTGGGGTTGAGGAAGTTGTTCTTTTTCGTTTTAATAAAATGTTAAACTGGCAGAAACAAACTTTTTTTCTCGGGGGGGGGGGGGGGGCATCATAAAGGACTTATGCTTAGGGCACCAAAATGGCTAGCAGCGGCACTGCACACACACACAGTGCGAGCTAGGGCTATCTTCGGGCCAACCGGGACTAATGGCCTGGGGCCTCAAACGCCTGAACAAAAAAACATTTGCATTTCTACCATCGGGCTGATAGCCCTGCAGTATTGCCCTAAAACCCACCCATAAAATGCCACCTTTTAAACAATTTAAACAACAGCATATGTTAAGAAAAGGAATATACACTAAGTCTAGTACCCAAACCTGACTGTTAAAGATCCTTTCCTGTCTCCTCTCAATTATTTAGAATAAACAATGAAGCCATCCTCTGCATTAAATATCTTTGTGAGAGTACACACTGACCGTTCTATACATAATTACCCACATTAATAAAGTACATGCATTTGTAGCGTAATTCTAAGCACTGCTGTGTTGCTGGTAAGACTTGAAAGTCCACTTTCTGTGAATACACTATGTACATAATATGTACAGAATCATCGCCTCCACTCTTTCCCAGTTTTCTCCTGGTCCCTTATCTTCCTCCACTTCTCAACATGCTACCCATTCTTAACGGCGCTATATCAATAAATAAAGCTGAATTGAAATGGTAGCTGTCTATCATGTGACTGTAAGTCATTCTGACAAAAAAAACAAAACAGGGAAAGTTGCCCCAAATTTAATTAGCTTTATTTACTACAACGTACCCACACACCACCACACCCACAGGTTCTGTCATGTTCTTTTTCATTCCTTTGTGTAAAGGAGGAATATATATTTTCTATCTAATCACGAATGAGACAGATACACAGATCTTCATTTACAGAACTTAGAATTTGCTGATGAATGCCTCTTAATCTGGGGGGGGGGGGGAGGCTCTACACTAGAAAGCAAAGGGTTTTCTTATATTGTTACGTCATCACATATCACCTTCAAGTGGGGTCAGATTTTCAAGTGGCCAAACCTACATGACAATAAAATGTTCTTCCTTCAAGTGTGAAAGCTTTTAGCGCATGCAATAATATTCCTCTGGGCAGTATACATCAACACAAAAGGCCCTAGTGTTTGAGTGAGGAGAGGAGGCTTTTGTACAGTGAGTGCTGGATGCAGAGAATGAGTGTTGGGCCATTTAAGAACACAACAATGACACTGTGGTGATTAAAAGCAACATCTTAAGGACACGTCTTAACGAGGAGAGAGTAACTAAGATCCTCTTCCAATCCATCCCCACTGTGCTTTCAACCAATAAGGTCAGCCAGAGAATTCTCTCATCTCCGAAAACAATATGCACTTTCCAATGTGATGCATGACTTGTGACAGCATGACATGAAGATTGCGAGGCGGTAGCACATTGGTGTTCGTGTTGATGACCGTAAAACGTATTTAAAAAAAGAGAATAATGTGTATTTTATTTAGTCTTTGGTGATTCAGCCCTGCACATTCTCTTCCTCTCTTGTGCGTACACGCAACAGGGTTGATGTGGAGGACAGTCACTGACTCACACTGTCACACAGCTACTCGTAGTCACAGCCGTGACAGTGACGTCACTCACGCTTTTAGAGTGTTTCTTGGCGAGTGCAGCTGGCCTCCACTCACGCAGTGAGGAGTGTGTTTTTATATGTGTGTGTGTGTGTGTGTATATAAAAAACTGTATAGGGTGCTTTTACGTATGTGTCTCTTCTTTTCACTGGAGAACTGCACATCAATTCAGATTCACACACATGTACACACAATTACACACACATGCTAAAAAACACAATTACGGTTTCAGGACATTTTGGCTTCCCTGATCTTGGCGGACATCCACTCCCCCACCTCATCTAGGCAGTCAAGCGCAAGAACAATTAATGTGTTTGCCGTCGCAGCCATGCCATTTTATCAGGGAACACAGCGGTAGTGACGGAACTAAAGGTAATTTGACTGCTTGTTAATGTTCCTGTTATGTAACCATATGCTCAATTAAGACAAATAATCCTCTGGGTGATATTTAAATCCAGTACAGAGTTCAAATCAACGGCCTAATGATGCTTATTTTGGCTCAGGGGACATTATGCGCGAGGCAGGGGCCTAGGAGAAGACAGAGGAGCTGCTTAGCCTTCTGGGTCGCATTGATGAAGGAGAAAGTAGAGAGCACAGTGAGGAACATTTCATCTAAGAACAGTATAGCAGAATGACATTTTTTTTGCCCTTGTTCCGCTCTTTTATTTCCTTTGTAATGTCCAAAAAGTAACATTTTGTATCTGTCGCTACCTGCTGTTTCATTTAAACTTCACTGTGTGAATTAAAACATTAGGCCACAGTGTAAAATGCAAACTATGCCCAAGTAGTACCTCAGTCCTTATCAAACAACATATATTCTACAGTCAAATCTACAAATATATACTGTTTTAAAGGACCAAAATGTAATATATTGACTGTACTGATTTATAAAATCAACAATGTCTAAAGAGATTAAAGAAACATGCTAAACTGAAATACTGGCTTCTCCAACAATATTACAGCAAGTATATTCTCTTTTTAAAATTTCCGTTCAGAAGCGGAACGTCTGTTTGTGTTTTGACCTGTGTGATCCCACATTGCCCATTTCTCCAGTACCATTTACACACAATCTGTGTGTCTCACAGATAAAACGAGACTTGACGGGTATGGTGCTTGTCCAAGATGCAGAGTACAGAGAATACTCGCTGCCTAATAACCTAGCTGCACTTGTACCACAGATTATGAATGTGAGTACTGGAAGGTTGAAATTACTTAAAATGCCCATCCCTTCTACTAGCCATGATGAATTGGTTAAGGTTAGCTAACCTTAAGTTCAGTTCGGTTAAGAAGTTCAATGCTCACCTGTTAATAGGATAAAATTAGCACCTGTCTTAAAATCCTTCTGGCTTCTTAGCTGCCTCCATCTTCATCTCAGGCTTTTTTGGTCAGGTAGAATCAAACATTATCTCTGTTGGTCCAGTTCATTTGCTGTGTTTAAACACAATCTGGTCCAGCAAATTAACTGGACCAACAGAGATAATGTTTGATTCTACCTGACCAAAAAAGTTTCAAAGTTTATATCTAACTTCTTATAAAATAATTCACTACCTGAGTTGGCAGGAAGCACAAAGACGAGTGTGTATCTGTAAAATGTTTAATCCCCCCTAATCGATGGTTGATAAAAAAAGCGAAACTGTGATGTTGAAGGTCAGATTTTATGACTGGACTCTTTATCAGTAGAAATAATTCAATCCGATATATACAATATTAAAGAGTTCAGATTAACATTAATAGAGAGGATTTTAGGTGTTTAATATTAATATTAATTATTTTAGCTATTAGAAATGTTCATAATTGTCTCCCAGGGTGGCTTGACCCCAGATCTACGCTGACAATTTGGAATTCACCCATCTCAGATGCTGGTCCTGGCTACATGCCTTTCTCCTCTTGCGTTTCCCATGCGTCCGAAGTTTTGCCAGACGCTGCCATTTTCGCATTCTATGGGTGTTGTTTGTATCACATTTTCTAAAGTCCCTGCCCGTGGGGGAGTTTCTGTAGGATTATCGGTGGCTTAATTGGGCACTTTCCTCTCAGGAGCAGCAGCCCGGGCTGCTGATAACTGCATGTTCACACCAAACTATTCAAGGTTGTCAACAAGACGGTTCCCAGCGGTCAGTGGTCAAACCAGATCAAAGTTGCTTTACGCAGCCTGCAGTTAAATCCCCAAAGTGTTAAAGCTGCTGTAAGCTATCATTTTTATGGAATAGTGAACTTGAACCGTAACAGGATTGAACAGATGCTCTGACAAAAATGGTCTCAGGGCTCTAATCTGCCTCTAAAGTTCCAACAAGGTCCAGCCGTACCAAATCAGGAAACCTCCAAAGGGGAGTCCTTGTTTGTCTGTTCTGGTGTCAGAGGGGTTGGCCTATTATTCTATTATTCGGTCCTTAAAGCCCCATTACGCAATAATTGGTATGGTTTGCTACTCAGCTTCCCTTAAATTTGCGGAGTGTAGCTCACTTGTACACCACTGTCATAAATACAAAATGTGCTTCGACACCCCCTAAAGGACAGTGTACACTGTGTGTATTTGTTGACAAGTTGAAGAATATGGAACTGGCAAAGACAACGGCAAAAACCAAAGAAGCATGTAGACTGACAAGGTAGAGTAATATCACAATATTTTACAGAAATACGACTGCATAGTTTCGTTTATTGTGACTTCGGAGATGAACGCTAACATAACCACACAATAACAAAACATTGTTTAAAAAGTCATTGACGTCAATTATTGATGCCCTCCTCATAAGAAGACCCCACAATGCAAGTATGGGAAAGGACATGCTTAGCACAGAGCGTTCTGGAGGTGTTGTTTTCTTGCATTCCTGATGGGAATAATACAGGGAGCTACTGCATGAGAAGGGATTGCCTCTCCCCATCAGTTGCGGCTGCACAAGTTCATGTTGCCCTAGAGACCGATTTGCTGTGCTCCAGCGACTGAGCAGATGGCCATTGCAGTGGAGCAGTGTGCATATGCAACCCTCTGGTCCCATTGCCAGCTTCTCCAACAAGCCTTTGAGAAGTGGGTTTAATCTGCAAAGACCCCTGCGCCTGGGTTTCAGTACCTGGGGCCAGGCATAGCTTGGTAAGGTCCTTTCCTAGGTAGCATTGCAGGGCAAACTAGGTGTATGGGGAGTACTCGGTGATGACATGATCCAGAACTACAAACCATGAAATAACGTTGCTTTCGAAGCACTAGTGTTTGTTTTAGTGACTGACAGCAGTGTGGTTTGAATATCGCAGTGGAAAAGAACAATTCACTACTTTTGCTCAAAGTACTTTTATCCAAAACAAGGTCTCTAACAAACCACAGGAAGGCACTGGATTGTTTGAAAGAGGTTATGTTAGTATAGGGAGTTCTAATTACGGTGCAAATACAAATGAGTGGCTTTCCATTTTGTGAAACTGTCACACAAGTGGTGAAAAAGCCTTAAGAGATGTTAGTATTTACATGTTTACATGAACAGATATACTTTTCCTTCACCATGGTCTATACACATGTATGATTTGTAGAATACACTATAGTCTGTTTGTCCATCATTTTAAATGACTGCATTTGACTTTGCTAAATAATCACAATTTGTGCAATATATAACAATGACACACAATAACAATACAAATACCGTAAGGCTTTCTATAAAAACACTGTGTACAGTAAAATAAAAAAAAAGAAAAGTGCAAGTTTTTTTCTTTCTTTATAAAAGTGTTAAAAAAAAATGCAATCCCGGTGCAAGTGGTGGACTAATGCGGTTTGACAGACCACAACAAAACAGTATTGACAGGCTTCCCTTTGGGAGGGCTTCACTTCCCCATGCGGGAACGCAGCCGTCTCTTTATGATGAGGTGGTCACTCTCCTTCTCCTCCGTCTCTCGGCCAATGATCTGTGAGATTGCAGAAAGGCCAGAGTTCTCAGTTAACTCGCATTGAACACATTTTTTCCCATGACACAATGAGGCGACCATTTTATGGGACTGGAAATATAATATTTATGTAACATTTTTCTATGGACACTGGTTGATAACAGGCTGAAGAACGGGTTATTTGATTGTGTGAAATTATTCTACTCCACTAAAAAACAAATAAATAAATAATTATGTGAATAACTCATGCATATGCAAAAACAAAATAAACAAAGAAACAAAACAGAGCTGTTTGCTTATAACTACCCATCAGAGCATAAAGACAACACACCCTCAGAGGAATGTGTGGGGTTTCCAGTTCAGCCTGAAGGGGTCTATCAGACTTGTCTGGGTGAGGGTGAAAGTGGATGGTGTTTCGGTGAGAGATAACCAATGCTTACCTGCTGGGCAGATATTTCCATGGGCGCGGAGATCTCTGGATAATAGAGCTTCTTTTTAGGCCGCTTGGACGAGGAGCCTCCGTCCACATCGGACCTCCCACTCATTAGCCCCATGATCTTCTTAGCTGTGGAGACAGGAGAGAGCAAATCAAAACAGACAAGAGACATCAGACAAACGGATGCCCAGGCAGTGGGAGGGAGAGAGGTGAAGGTCATATCCAGAGAATCGTGCTGAGACCCACCTTTACTACCCAGGAAGGTGGGTGAGCTCTGCAGGAAGTCGCCGATCTTCTGGAGCTTGCCCTCTTTTCCGCTTCGGAGGCTGGACTGAGAACTATGGGAGGTTTTACTGCCCGCGGCAGGAGACTGCTGCAGAGAGAGACATCTCTATTACACAAAGCCTTTATATACGTTCATAATCACAATGCACGCTGAACTGTAAAGGCACCGGATGAAAGTAGGGTAATACTCCATTCTTTCCGGTCGCACATCAAACCTGTCTTTTCCACAAGAGGAGATTAGCTACCTGACCATTCACTCATGACTCAGGAGCAAACCCGTTCATTCAGTGAACAGCTCTCTCACAGCAGCTGCTTCCTTGAAATGAACTGTATTCCAGTGGAGAGCCATGATTCTGTTTTCTGAATCTATGCATATGAGCTGGAGGACACTAAGACCAGGCCCCATACTGCAGACATCTGAATAGAGAGGAGAGCAGCTAGCAAGCGGCAGGCATTCAAATGTTGACAGTAATGCAGCACAGTGCACATCAAACAGTCAACATAATGGTGACATAATCTAATTCAATGATGAAAGGATGCTACTAGTGTTCCCAGAAGCCAGTAGAGGAACGAGCGTGTTGCAGGCATACCTAAAGACGCCTGTTTGCATCCATTCGTGCCAATTTCTGGCTATTCGGTAATTCCGAGGGGACCATTTCCTGGCACGTGTTGAATGCACTCTACTGAGAATGGGCCACAGGAAGAAGGGGCATTTTCCATGATTGCAGTGCCACAGGGCATAGTGCCCGAGGTGACGGGGTCGACTGGGACAGGCATGGTCATTATGCTATCCACATGAGATGGTCTGCGTGATCATTAGATCCGTCACCAAATGGGTATTTTTAGACGAATCTGGAGCAGTCGCAGAGATGACATTTACCACCTGTGTCGTTTACAGAAAGATGCGGCTTTGAGTGGCGTACGCAATGCCACACGCTGACAGGATGTGTGCCAAGCTGCTCAAGGCGCACCTGCCAGTCCGAGACCAGATGGAGATTCTCCATATGTGTGATCCCACATTTTAAGCGAGCGTGTTCGTCTTATGTGTAAACAAAGAGTGCGTACACTTGCCAAGACTTGCTGCTGTTAAAATGTATGAGAAGCTCTGAAATATGGGGAAAAAATATCAGGCTTGGGATGCAGCAGCTGTTGAAACAGTAGGTTGAAAGTTAAGCAACGTTTATCTCATTTTCACTGTTTATGAAACAGATTTCGATTATCTTTGTATTGATTTGGGTAATAGTCACAATCATTTTATTATTGAATTAAAATTAGTAAAAATGTAGTAGGTTATGATCTTCATTCATCTATCTTGGCATACGTTGTTTTTGCAGTGAAATGAGCTGCCTTTTGTTTTACAGCCATGCTCCATTTAATATTTTTGAGGAGACATTAAGGGAAAAATTCCATCAAAGGGAAATATTGGTGTTTTGTTCACTATAAAGACACTGCTTGATAATTACATCCTGCTATCAGTACTTGATTTCACCCAACCTTTTTATGTCCTCTGTACTGCCCTCACAAAGGGCCTGTGTTAATGAAAAAAAAATCCACCACATTCTCTCCACGGATGCAACACTTAATAGCATACGGTTACAAACATCGCTTTGAGCCTCACAACTGGAACCTGAGGTGCGTCAATGGCAGTAATCGGAGGATCTGGGATTGGAGAATTAGCCAGGCAAATGAATGCAAGTGGGGGGGATTGAAGTGTGTCAGAAAGCCAACACCAGCCTTGCTACACTACCTATCAAAGCTTGGACAAAACTTAGAGAAGACCATGAGCTCAGTGCCTCATGAATAACACAACATGACCGTTTCCAGTCGGGCAGCTGAGTGGCCACCTTGGCTCCTGGCTTCAGCCTCACCTCCTCATGGTGCGCTGCCAGTTTGGGAGTAGCCCTGGACCTCACGTTCCTCTTGTTTTCACTGTCCACTTCCTACAGAGAGGAAGGAGACAAAGACAATAAGAAAGACAGATAGACAGTTAGATAGACAGTTAGATAGATAGATAAATAAATAAACAGATAGATAGACAGATAGATAGACAGTTGGATAGACATTCACACAAATCACAATCACACATAAATTAAAAAACAAACATCTCTCTCTCTCTCTCTCTCTCTCTCTCTCTCTCTCTCTCTCTCTCTCTCTCTCTCTCTCTCTCTCTCTCTCTCTCTCTCTCTCTCTCTATATATATATATACATATATAAGAGTACAATACTAGATAAAAATGATGCTAGATAAAATACTAGAATAACAACATCATTTGACTTTCTGCAAAAATTGTACACATTTAATTTGCACCATATTGCAGCCCAAATAAGGAGTGAATGGAAGTGAAGATAAGAGAAGATAAGAGAAGGGAAGGGAGAAAGGAGCATGAAACAAGGGTTTTAGAATGCTCTAGCTTTCAAATCACAGTTGTCCAGAGCTGCGTGAGAGGTGAGTACATCAAACAATTCATTCAAGCAGATGATCGATGCAATAAGAGGATTAAAGTGATTGGTTTAATATTGAAACATGAGTGAGTGGTTGTTTGGTCGACGGCTGCTGTGAATCATTGTGGGTTATTGAATCAGAAGCACGTCGACGGGCCAAACGCAGATGGAGATGAGGTGGCAGCTCCGAATGCCCACGGCATACTTTCACATACGAGGACACGAGGATGACGGCGAACGGTGGAGGAGGCGGCGGCGACGGCAGTAGTAATCAAAAAACAAACACAGTTCCATTGTTAATTAGGATAAAAAATGCATGTGGCGCAGAGTCTGCTGGGCGCGAGCGGCTGAGCCCAGGCGACGCTCTGGACCAGGGTGAAATCTACGGCTCAGACGCGCAGGGAAATGGAAACCGTTGGGATTGAGTGTCAGAGCCAATGCTGCACTCCCGTTAAAAGCATCTTCAATAAGTCATCAGCAACATCTGTCTGCGGCTCTCTACTGGGTCCAACTCAAACACTGAAATAAAGCCTGCTTCAGAGCACTTCCAGTGTCCTGTTCTAAACATATGCACAACGCGCGCACACACACACACGCACAGCGCGCACACACACACGCACAGTGCGCACACACAAACACGCACACAAATGCATGCACCGACGACTGTCCATTAGTGACGGTCCTCACTAGTAACCAGGCAGATAATCAAAAAGCTTGAATGAAGAAATAACTGAATTAAAAGACGGGGAAGTGGCAGCCAGCCTCTGAGATGAGCTCATTAGCGGCGGTGTGAATTGAGTCACCGGGAGGCTTTTTTTTCCAGCCCGCTGCTGGCTAGGATGTGGAACCTTGTGACTAAACCACAGGGCTGCGCCAGAACGGACATGACGCGCTTCACAGAAAGGGAAAGGAAGCAAACAAACAAACAAACAAAAAAAGATTTTAAAGTAGTATGGTCCAGAGCTGCGTGAAAGATTTGTGCCTCTACAAACTATTGATTGAACAAAATTAAAGGAATTAAACCCCCAATGACAGTGATGATGGCTGGGCTATAGGCGAGATGAAGAATGAGGCTATAGGCTAGAATAGATGAAGAAGATTTTTGAGGACAGGGAGAGGATACCTGAGACTTTTGTTTGTGTTTTTGTGGCGTGGCCTTATTGTTCTTGCTGCTCTTCTTCCTTAACGTGAAGGACTTGAGAGTGTGTGTGTGTGGTGGGGGGGGGGGGGGGGGGGGAAACAAAATCACAAAGGTTTCAGCATTATTTTGGAGAAAACGTTAAGACAACTAGGAGCATACAGGGAGAAAGAACATACGGCCGAATCTGCTCTGCGAGATTCATCACTGGACAGCCTTCAGAGACAATGTTCACATCAGTCTCATGCACAACCCCACAGCTTCGGTCTCACCACTCCTCGCTCAGAGGGGCA
Organism: Clupea harengus; assembly: GCF_900700415.2. Classification (NCBI taxonomy): domain Eukaryota; kingdom Metazoa; phylum Chordata; class Actinopteri; order Clupeiformes; family Clupeidae; genus Clupea; species Clupea harengus. The sequence goes on along the minus strand of NC_045164.1, from coordinate 491,987 downwards.
CCATCTCAGACCCCTGCAGAGATCAGGCTACATTAAGACCAATGGCTGCTTGGCATTGGCCTGATAAACAGACAATAACTACTGGAGATAAATGAGTCTCCAGGGTACTACTGCTGTGAACAGTAAAGGCCAAACTCCTAGCCTTTAACCTCCATGTGCATCATACCCACACTCGAATGTCGAATGAAAGGCAACTCGAGCCGCTTATGTCTGTCAGGACACCCAATTAGGGGTCAATGGAAATCCACGGGTGTAGCTGTAGCTGTTAATGAGTATTAACCACAACCCAAAACAACTACATTAATATTCAAGTAACTGGACACTGCAATGCATATTCAATGCCCAATAGCCCAAATTAGGCTCATTCATCCAGCAGACACGAGCATGCCCAACAGGGAGCCGGGAGCCGTGTGCCGCGTGTCTCAGATTTGGGCACTGGGAGAAAACCGTGTGTGTGTCTGTGATTCTGGGTTTGTGAACTGCACATTTGTGTGTGCAAGTGGTGTGTGTGTGTGTGTGTGTGTGTGTGTGTGTGTGTGTGTGTGTGTGTGAGCAGAGCTGTGTGTGCCAGATCCAGGCGGCGGAGTGGGACGCTGCCAGGTCTGCGCTGAGGCGAGGGCAGGGAGGAACAGGAGTCAGCAGTAGTCCCGGTCATTAGTGGGATTACTCTGGGCCACTGCGCAGCTTTGTCTCTATGCTCCCTGTGCATCTTCCACTCGACACAAGAAATGCAGGGGGTTTACACACAGACACATACAGAAACACACACACACACACACACACACACACACAGATACACAGAGAACGCACGCACGCACACACACACACACACACGCACACCACACAGACACACCAGAAAACACACACCATCTCATCCCAGTTATCAAACACAGGAAATGACATAACACATTCAACACTTTCTCTCCACAGCGACACCACCACTGCCCCACTCCAGCTATGGCACATGATGATTGCCTCTCTACGTTGTTAACCACCACAGCACACCCCATAATACCCTCATACTTAACCAACACATTTCAGGACAGGTTAGCATCAGCCATTACAAGTTACCTACAGCTAATATACAACCAAACTAGAGAGGACTGTAAAGAGAATTTGATTTCCCCTGAATATTTCAGTGTTCCTCAACTTAATTTTATGCCTGGTCTGGGACCATGACCATTTGAGGTGTTAAATCATCATCATTAGCAGCAGAATCCTCAATAGGAGCCATGACAGTAAAAAAAAATCCCGGCAGGCAAGTCCATACTTCAGAAAACCCGGCACTTATAAGTGATACTGAATATTGTGAGCGTAGATTTTGGCTTAAATGTCTAGTAAATGTGTACGAATATTTCAGACTTGAATCTGTGTTAGCCAAACACACTTTACAGGACAACACTGTTGCTATGCATGCTCATTAAAGAATAGTCTGGAACCCAACAGGTACTTAAGTCTAGTGGCCATTATGTTATTTTTCTGTGAATCTTATGTCCACGTAATGTCTTTTCCCCATTTCATTATGTTATGAAATACAATATAAGATAATATATTATATTTGTACAGGGTTTTCAGAGCAAAGTAAAATTGGAAATTGTGTTCATGACTTCTGGAAGAAGTATTTTAAAAGTCAGATGACCGTTCAGTCATGATTGACTGAACATTGGGAATAATTACACTATAAAAATGACCTTAAACCCATTTTCAGGGTTTAAGACTCAATTAGAAATACACAAGTATTTTACGACCAAGTATTTGCACAACATGGCTCAATGAAACGACCTCAAAAATCTTAATAATGTCTCATTACTGACAAGAATTTTTTCTTTTTTAAATCTCTTTTTCTTACTTTCTAAAGTGCATTTTCCTATAACCCATGACAGGCCAGGACCTGATGATTTATATATAACCTTCTCAGTGTTTCTTTTGGAAGAACTCAGTCACTACAACTTTCACTCGATTCTGAGGAAGCCGTTTTATATTTTCCAATTCCATTTGCCTCACTGGCTGGGATAATCATTAAACTGACAATCTGACAGAATGATTTCTGAAGTCACCACTAGCTAACCTGGGTATTTTCTGTTCCATTTCATCACTGTTTTGCTTTGTTTTGACAAGTAAAATGTTTCTCTCCCCTCTATTCACAACCTTTCGTGTCCACCCCTATTGTCTGCAGCCTGACGAACACTTTCTTTAAATTGGCTTAGGATCACACAACCAACTCCACAAAAACTAGGCTGTGGTCCATCTAAGTAACATATGGAACCAGTGTAAATCCAAGTGTGGCATGTTCTGATAAGTAAATCATGAACTTGTAGGGAAGTTCATGTTTCCTCCAGCTGATTTGTCATGACTGCCATAGATTCTCGGCTCATTTTAGTCTTTAGACAGGACTGTTTCAGGAACCTGATGAGGTGTAGCCTGTACATCATTTCCCATACACAAATCTGCATTCACTTCAAACTAAATTTGATGAGCAATGCATTTCATACCAATCACCATCAGAAACATCAAACGAACATTAAAATCTATCTCACCAGAATGTTCCTCAGTTGTAGTCTTAAGTTATTAGCCTGAATGTATGCCATTCACAGAACACAGCTGCTAAGCGGCAGCAAGCTTTAAGTCATCCAAACCCAAAACGTCACTGATTGTTTCTGTACGAGTCAAGGAGTCAGAGTCCAGAGACCACCCACCCGAGCTCATACAGCATCCATCAGTGACACGCAGCATGATCAGAGGAAGCATCAACATGCCCAATTAGTATGCCATTATCATCGCAGCATAACCGGCTGATTATGCTTAAATGACGGCTAATTAAGCTAACTGAAACTCAGCTATGCGTATTTCTCTCCAACCCTAAACAGTGAGCACAGGGAGACAGGGTGGGTGCATGCGTGTGTGTGTGTGTGTGTGTGTGTGTGTGTGTGTGTGTGTGTGAGGGGTCAGACAGAGAAGGAGGGGGAGTGGGCTGTGTGTGAGGAGGATTAGCCAGTGCTGCCTGGTTAAAGCACCCTTGGGGTGACTCAGTAGACAAGGCAGAGGAGCCATGGCTGAGTGCTCAGACTAATAACCTAAAGGTAATGAAAGAGGCTAGCGGCTTTATTCCCAGGTAGGCCTCGCAGGGCGGCTAACATTCCCCTCTCTGGTCTCTTCAGCTGGATGAGTTCCCCGTGCTTCCAGCACGAGAGATGGACGGCTCTGAGCGCTCGATTATTTCATTATAAGACGGCGTGCAAATGGACGGATTAGCCTCTCCACGCCATCAGTGATGAGCCCAATTCCGGCAAAATTCTGCATTCTCACACTGGCCATAAATCAATAATAAATAAATAAATCAAATGAAGGCAATTCTGTCTGCCAAGCTCCAATGAAGTTTCCACTCATGCACAAGAAACTACTTACTAGCAACACAATCAACTTCATCATCTTTACATAATAGCTATTTCACACACAAACAAACTAATCAGGCACACACATCCACAAGCCGGTTCTTCCTCTCCCTTACCATAAGAACTTCTACATAGCATTTAACAGTAATAGTACACACACACACAGATCAATAACAAGCTGGCTCAGACACAACGTCTAGAGTGGTGAAATGCATGCATGTCATGTAAAGTCAACCTAATTCATGTCCTCACAATGTAGAAGAGACAAGAGTATGTGTGTTACACGTTTGTCTGTCCCGTGTAAAGTCCGCCCGACCCCCCCCCCCCCCCCCTCACCTTCTCCATGTCCCCGCTTTTCCTCTTACGGGCGGAGCGTGTGATCTTGTAGGTGACAGCCTCCTCGTCTCCCTGCCGCTTGAGAGCCAGACGGTGGGGCTGCAGCGGGCTGAAGGAGATCTCGAGTTCGGGCCGCGGGAAACGGGAACGCCGCCCTGTCTCCGTGGAGATCTGAGACGACTCCAGCACGGACGGGTAGCCCCCTGACGAACCCTGCAGGACAGACTGTCAGTGTTAATTAAAGTCCCACCCTCCCATATGAGACACACGCAAATACAGACCTAGCACCACCTGTTCTGCATAGAACACCCATATGTTGAGTAGGCTACATATATATATATATATATATATATATACACATAGATACACACACACACACACACACACACAAGCCAGGCCTGAATGTAAATGGACATGCTCCTCAATGGTGAGTGGATGGGTCTTACTACCTGGCTGATGACAGATTCTCTGGTCCTCTCTGTGTGTTTCAGAGTGCTGGTCTCCAGGGGGTTGTCAAATGAAATGTCCGACACCTTTGTTGGCTCCTCCACTGGGGTATTCTAAGAACCCAATGCAGATGGATTTAGACAGGGAGCACACAGAACCCTAATCTGAGAACCCAATGCAGATGGATTTAGACAGGTAGCACACAGAACCCTAACCTCCACACCTACACTGCTGTAAGGGCCTTCCTGAGATAACATTCCCGACAAACATCAGATAAACATGAGGCCATATCATGCCGATGCAATTTCATAGAACAGAGGTCGATTCCATGGCTCCTGCCTGACTGGATCCCCAGTTCTAAATGTTATGACATAATACAATGTGGCACTCATCCAGCATCCCATACAGCAACATTGAACGGGGCAAATATCCATGATGGTGTGTTTGTGTGATGTGTCTCCAGCGGAGCGTGACCTGCAGCCTGACCTGTGTTGAGGAGCCCCCCTGTGGACTTTGGGCTGGTTTTGAGGGGCCGGGCTGGGTGCTGGTCCTGAGCTGTTCCTTCAGGAGCAGGATCTCTGCCTCTCTGTCAGATAGGAGCTTCTGCAGCTGCTCAATGTGTACCTCACCCTGCAGGAAACAAACAACAGCCCCATGCACAACACTTAATACTGACGCACACACCAAGCTGTGAGAAACATTCTTTCCATTTGATTCGGGGCTCGATGGCTCTGCAGATGTGTGAGAACGTAACTGAGGACTGATATATGCTGGGCAAGTACTGACATATCAGGAATGACGATCAGCATAATAGATTATGTTACTCGTTATTGAGCTACTGATGATAAAGTCTGGCTGTTATGCCACGAACATTACAAATCAAAGTGTGCTGTTGTCATTCTTTGCATCTTTGAGTGAGGACACAATGTCTCAAGCCAGATATCTGTTCCCACACTGATACTGCAAAAAGGCTGGGATTGGAGAAGGAACAATTTCTACAAAAAAAGCTAACTTTCAGGTGAAGATAGCTCTAAAACCATTTCAGAAGTCTCACAAGTGCTTGAGAAAGAGGAGTGCATTCCAGAAAATGGAATCATCTTACAACAAAATTATTATCCTGACATAGACTGAAATAACAGGAGATTTTCCATCAACACAATACCACTCGTTCAGTCATTTCAGTAGAGCAGCCTGTAGCCTTGTTTTATATTTCCCTTAGTTTGACTTTACAATATCTATTTAAAAGCTATCCTTTATGATGTTCCAACAATATTTAGGACTAAACTGCCTCACCACACTCTATAGCCTCCTGGAAAAGGATGCATTTGTCTGTTCCCTACAAGTTCTGTTATAAAATAGCTATTTAAAAGTAATCCTTTATCATGTTCCAACAGTGTTATGGACACCACTGCCACACCACAAGAGTTCCAAAGTCACAGATAGTTTGGATTACAGCCCTGTGCTGACCTCTAGTGGTTGAGAGACATTACTGCAACGGAGCTTCTGCAGCTGCTGGTCCTTCTCCATGTTTGAGGAAATTAGTTTCGTAAGCTGCACCTCAAGCGCTGACACAAGAGTGTCCCTCTCCTTGCGCCAACGCTCCATCTCATGGTCCTGCTCCCTCAGACGGTCCGACAAGCCCTCCTGTGCGCGACACACACACACACACACACACACACACACACACACACACACACACACACACACACACACACACACCACAATTTGAACTTGGCCTGGTATTAATCTTGACAACAGCAATATATCTTCACTTGTAGCTACACAATCGCAAATCAAAAAAGCAAAATCATGCGGTTAGAGAAGCTGAAAGAACATGCTCGTATTGTTGTTTATGCTTGAAGTCCACATACACGATTACGCACACTTGATTATTTCTGTAATTAAGAGTCTGACAGACGTTGTGCCTCACCATCTGGGTCTGCTGCCGGGCGTGTCGCTCACGCTCGTCTGCGAAGCGCCTCATCTCCTGGTTCCTCCTCTCCTCCGACTCTTTGGCCTGACGGATCAGAACCATCTTCTCATCCAGCCACTTTTTACGTTCCGCCTGGTACTTCTCACTGGAATGCTACACAATCACACACACACAAACAAACAAACACAGAATGATGTTTGATGGAGTAAACTTTTAGTTTCTCACAGATCAAGGATTGCACTCATTTCTTCATTACAGTTACGCAATCTCATTTGTAGTTTCACGCTGGTGGAACGAACTGCCTAGTACTACCAGAGCAGGGGCGTCCCTCTCTACCTTCAAGCTTTTGAAGACCCAACTCTTCAGAGAGCACCTCCCTTCCCAACTGGCACCTTGACAAGTGCTTAACTTGCACTTCAGCAGTTACATTCCTGCACTTCTTTTTCCTTTCTAGGTCGTTTTTCTATTTCTTATGTAAAGTAGTATTTATTGTTACACCAGGGTTCTAATGCTCGTAGCTTGACTGTTCTCTCCCTTGTACGCCGCTTTGGACAAAAGCGTCTGCTAAATGACTAAATGTAAATGTAAATGCAATGCAGAAGTGAACCATTTTCATTCTTTTAATTCATAATTATAATTCATAGTTTTTATCCCCACCAAACCGGAAGTAGACCAACATCACTCAGGCCATCAGAGCTCTTCTCCCAGATAATTGTTGCAATTACAAATGCTTTGGTATTGACATGTTTATGTCTATTGTTTGCATTTGAACAACACAAAAAAGCAGAGAAAAAAAGCCAAATCTGGCATGATTCCACACAAAACTCCAAAAATGGACTGGACAAAATGATTGGCACCCTCAACTTAATATTTGATAACACACCCTTTTGCTAAAAATTACTGAAATCAGTCGCTTCCTGTAATCATGAAAGAGTATCTTACACCTCTCTCCTGGAATTTTGGACCACTCTTCTTTTGCCAACTGCTCCAGGTCCCTCACATTTGAAGGGTGCCTTCTCCCAACTGCTGTTTTGAGATTGTGCCACAGGCGTTCTATGGGATTTAGATCTGGACTCATTGCTGGCCACTTCAGAACTCTCCAGCGCTCTTAAACCATTTCTGGGTGCTTTTTGAAGTGTGCTTTGGGTCATTGTCCTGCTGCAAGACCCATGACGGAGACCCAGCTTTCTGACACTGGGCCCTACATTGCGCCCCAAAATGATTTTGTAGTCTTCAGATTTCATGATGCCATGCACACAGTCATGGCATCCGGTGTCAGAAGCAGCAAAGCAACCCCAAAACATCTGTGAACCTCCACCATGTTTGACAGTAAGGACCGTGTTCTTTTTTTCTCTGAATGCCTCATTTTATTTTCTGTAAACTGCTTTACCAAAAAGCTCTACTTTGGTCACATCTGTCCACAGGACGTTCTCCCAGAATGGTTTTTGGCAAACTCTAGTCTGGCTTTTTTATGCCTCTGTGTCAGCAGGTGGGGTCCTCCTGGGTCTCCGACACTAGAGTCCCATTTCATTCAGATGGCGACAGATAGTGCGAGCTGACACTGTTGTACCCTGTGTCTGCAGGTCAGCTTGAATTGGTTTGGAAGTTGTTCTAGGTTTTTTTATCCACCATTCAAACAATCCTTCGTTGCAATCTTTCATCAATTTTTCTCTTCCTTCCACTTCCAGGGAGGTTAGAGACAATGCCATGGGCTGTAAACTTCTTGATGGCATCGCGCTCAGTGAGTGGACACAGGAACATTAAGATCTCTGGAGATGGACTTGTAGCCTTGAGATTGTCCATTTTTTCCCACAATTTTGGTTCTCAAATCCTCAGACAATTCTTTCTTTTCTCCATGCTCAGTGTGGTATACACAGACACACAACACAAAAATGTTCTCCATTTTAACTGGTTGCAAGTGTGATTTCTATATTGCCAGTAACTTTGACTTGCCACAGGTGAGTTTAAATACAAATTAAAGGAGCATTACATGCTTGAAATACGATTATTTCTTACAATTTTGAAAAGGTGCCAATTTTGTCCAGTCCATTTTTGGAGTTTTGTGTGGAATCATGTCAGATTTGGCTTTTCTTCTCTGCTTTTTTGTGTTGTTCCAATGCAAACAATAGAAATAAACATGTGAATACCAAAGCATTTGTAATTGCAACAATTTTCTGGGAGAAGTGGTGCATTATCTGACAGAAGTGCCAATACCTTTGTCCATGACTGTATATTGTTGTACTGGCCGACACTCTAGATTTGTCTGAGTTTACCTTCAGGTTGTCCTGAGCCTTCGCCAGCTCCTCTCTGGCCTGAGTGTCCACCTCTCCCGTTGGGCCAGCGTCCCTCCTGCTGTCCTGCCTCAGGAGCAGAGCCTTCAGCTTCTCCACCTCTGTAGACACAAGTCCAAACTGAACATTTACCTCACAGGACAGACCAGGGCTGCCATTCCCAAAGGGTCATCGAGCAACTAGTGATCAAAATGGTAGTCTCTCTAACATCTAACGAAAGTAAACCTTCTTCTTCACTTTTGGGAAATGCACGGATCTACATGGGATGACAACATGAGCTATGTACCCTCGGTGAGCGCTGTGTGCGGTGTAAGTGAAGTGTATGTAGTTTGTGTGAGGGTGTGAGGGCAGAGGAGAGTTGTTGTGAGTATCTGTGGCATGTGTGCATGTTATGTAAACAGGCTGAGCTTGTAGTGTGGGGGCATGTTTTTGTGTTTGTGTGTGTGTGTGTACAATTGTATTCAGTGAGCTCTCTGGTGACCTTGAGTGAGCTGCTGGTTGAGCTCCTGCTGGGCCTCCAGCTCCAGGTCCATCTGGTTCTGAGTCTCCTCCTGCTCCGTAAGCACCAGACGCATGTCCTCCATCACCTGCTCACGGGCCTGCAGATCTACACCACAACATATACAAACAGACAAACAAACAAACAAACAAACAAACAAACAAGACACACACACACACACACACACCATGAGACTTCATTACATTCTCACAGTACCAGTATGAAATCCACTCTGAAATGCCTGAAGACATGATGTACCTTTGCAGGCTTTCTGGTACAGCTGGAGGGTTTCATCTGATTTAGAGCCTGCTGTCTGCTCCTGGAGGCATGAGGAGAGAGGCACGAGAGAGGAGACACAATGGTGAGCGTGTACATACACACGGCAATATCGTGTATGATGATACTTTGAAAGGGGGCACTGAAGACTGAAAGCATTCGACTTACAGTCTTCAGCAGCTGTATGGTGCGCTCTCTGTTGCCGAGTTCGTTCTGGAGCTGAGCTCTGGTCTTCTCCAGATCCTGGACCTTCTGCCTCAGAGACTTCTCCATATCCCGCATTGAGGCGATCTACAGACAGAGCCAGGGTGAGAGACTAAAATCAATCGGGAAGTAGGGTTGGGCATCACAACCTACCCCACGATACAATACAAATAATGATACATGTCACCATACAATACATCACAATATCACACAAGTATGATGATAGTATTGCTGAAAGCAATTATTTTCTTCAAATTTAGGGGGAAAAATGGATCACAGGTCTTGTGAACAGCAGGACACTCACTGGCCTTATGTTGCTATCTAAAGGCACTGATCAGGCATTACATTTATATTAACAGGCTAAATTGGATTCAATTTATTGTCATTGCACAGAGTACAAGTACAGAGGCAACGAAATGTGTAGACACCCATAGTGGACATACAAACGAATAAATAATTAAATAGTGATATAAGAGGTGAAAAATAGTATCACGATCGAACAAAATATAATAGTATTGGACATCTCCACTCCACAGCACCTGTGGTGAGGCAGGTTAGCTAGAGGCTTGTGACAGGCTGAGGTCTCACCTCTTTCTGGACCTGTTGAATCTGTTTCTTGGAGTCAACCAGTTTCTCCTTCAGGTCGGATGAGTCGTCTTCTCGTCTCTGCAGATCCAAAGTCAGGTTCTGAACCTTATCTGTGCCCGCCTTCTGCTCCTCCTTTAACCTGTAACACACATATTCAAGAACACAAGCAGAACTAAGTCAGACAATATGGTAAAATCTAGGGGTGGGGGGGGGAATCGATTTTTCGATTTCTCTCGATTCTCTCTAGAACGATTCTGTCTCGATTCAGAACAGTTCATAATCGATTTTTTAATAAAAAAAAATATATATATTTAATATATATATATATTTTTTTTTACACATTCATTTTGTGTTGAAATGCAAGCTGCATCGATTATTGCATTGTTCATAGAAAGTCATAATTGTGACAAGGAAAAACTTTTTCTCTAATAAAAAAATAGATCTGTTGATTTTCTTTAATTATCAAACACAAAGTAGGAAGTGATTTGAGACTCTGAGTAGCAAACTCAAATGTTTTAAAAATTGAGATGCATCGATAATCGTTTTATCAGTTTAGAATTGATAATCGATAATCGGTTTAGAATCGAGAATCGGTTTAGAATCGAATCGTTGACCTCTGAATCGGAATCGAATTGAATCGTGAGGTGCCAAGAGATTCCCACCCCTAGTAAAATCCCTCAATAATGTACCATACAATATATCCTCCTGAGATCCAGCATTTCATTTTTGTCCAGTGTAGTTGACATTATATTTCAGCCTCATTCCTCTCATACCCCATATGCCACTCTATTAAATGAAGATGTCCCTTTAAGAAGAAAACTGGCGGTTTAAAATGAGATTATTCTGAGCTAAAAGGTAAGTGTAGAGGTAGCTCTGACTGGACATTGGTTGACACGTGCCTGTTGATCTCCTGGGCTTGTTTCTGCAGGTCAGCATCTTTCAGGGCGATGGCCTCCTCCGCCACGGCCAGCAGCTCTCTCCTCCTCTCCACCTCCCTGCGGCGAGCCTCCTGTACCGCGGCGGTCTCGGCCTCCTCCGCGCGCTCCTGCGCCTCCTTCAGTGTCCTCTGCAGCCGAGACAGCTCCTCCTCCTTCTGAGATAGCGCCGCCTCCCTACTGGCCAGTTCCCCTTCCCTGCCTGCCAGCCTCTTCTCCAACTCCTCCTTCTGGGACGACTCTGCCTCGTTATGTGCGACTACAGCCTCGCGGTCTGCTATAGCCTTCTGTAGCTCCTCTGCTTCCTTGGATGATTCCGCTTCCTTGGCTTGCCTGCGCAGCTCCTCCTCCTTCTGCAATAACTCCGCCTCTCTGAGGGCCACCCTCTCCTCCAGCTGCGCCTCTTTGAGTGACAGCTCTGCCTCTTTGTCAGCCAGTTTCTTCTCTAGCTCCTCCTCCTTCTGACTCAGCTCCGCCTCTTTGTGTGTGAGCCTCCTCTCTAGCGCCTCCTCTCTCTGGGAGAGCTCCACACCCTTCGTGGCATTTTTCTCAGACAGATGGGTCTCCATGTTGGCTAGTTTCTTCTCCAGCTCCTGCTCTTGTAGAGACAGCGTGGCTTCTCTGAGGCCGAGCTCCTCTTCCCTTCCACCCAGCTTCTTCTTCAGCTCTGCTTCGGTGTCATGACGCAGCGCATGGCATTGCTCTTGAAGGACTTTGAGCTCAGCCTCCCTCTCTGATAGCTCCTTCTCTCTCTGACAAAGCTCCATGTCCTTGGCAGAGAGTGAAGCCTGCTTATCATCCATCTCCTGCCTCTGGTTGACATTCTCCTCCAGGGCAGGGCTGTCTGCCATCATGCTGGCCAGTTGTACCCGAGGGTCAGAATCGCACTTGTTCTGCTCTGACATCACTTCCTGCTGCTTGAGTTGCTCCCTCAGCTGGCCGAGCTCGCCTTCTTGAACGGCCATTTGTGTTTTAGCATTGTTCAGTTCTTCGTGAACCCTCTCGATTTCCTCTGCATCCTGCGCTCGAGTTGCCACCAGCTGTGCCTTGGTCGTGCTGACCTCCACTTCCAGGTCAGCTAGTGTTCTGAGCTGTCCTTCCTTCTCCCTCAGGAGGTCATTGTGGGCACCCTCCCGCTCCGTCAGCTGGAAGGCGAGTTCTTGCAGACGGTACTCCAAAGACTGGCACTTCTGCTCCAACTCCTTCACTAGAGACTCTGATGGCATGACCTCAAGCTGACCTTTGACCTCTGCAGGGTCAGAGTGTTCAGGGCCATCACAGTCCTCCCCAGCACCTGAGGAGACAGCAGCATCTGCATCAGTCATCTTTAAAATTGGTATGAAAACCAGTCAAATGTGTATTCAACCATCATGGTATACTATGCATCTGCAGTCCTCAAGGACAAAATAATAGTATTGCATTTGCAGACAATTTTTTTTTTGTTTTGATCATTTATGATTTTTGGAAGTCATACAGTTTATTTAAACAGGACTCATATGCATCTCATCTGGATGTACATATAAAGCCTTTTTGAGAGCCGTGTGTGCGTGCAGAGATTACAGTGGGAATGGCAAGATGGACAACATGCGGAAATATCATGTTCACACACTCCGACATCTCCTATTGCCCCAGCCCATACCAAATCAATACAAATATAAAAAACTCTTTATTATAATAATTAATTTCAATGCATAAAAGGAAAGGACGAAAAGAAAATATTAAAATCTCTCAAGACATATTTCAAACACAGCACACTACTTCCTCAATCCTGAGCGTCTTCTGCCTTGCATGTATCTGCGCCCCTTGGGCCGCTTGTCCTGACTCGCCGCCCTGTTGGCCAAATTGAGTAACGGTGGCTTTTCTGCAGCTGGGACGGGTTCTATACCTTTCTTTAGAGGGGGCTGTCCGTCAAGCCCCTCCGCCTGTTGCCGCCGCTTCCTGGTCTCAGCCTGAGAGCTCCGCCCTCTCGCACCTGGACAGGTGCATTTGGCTTTGAGCTCCAATATCTCTCTTCTGATGGAGTCAATCAGCGCTCTCTGCGAAAGGATTAGAGCAATCTTTATACTGACGCACCAGAAAGAATGGAAGCTAATGAAAGTACCCAAAATTCAACATTTACCCTTTCACTCACAGTTTTTTTTGTAAACTTGTAAACTTTTTTTTTTTAAATTGTATGTTGTGATGTAAATTATCCACCCCATGAAAAAGACAGGAGCCTTCATACTGATGTAATTAGAGAAACGGAATAGGACACACACACACGCACGCACGCACGCACGCACGCGTAATTGCTTGTATGTACTGAGGTACATGATACACCCAATGCAAATGAGAAGAGCAGAACAGAAATGGCCTCACATCCTTAGTGGTGGCCTCAGTTTGCTTGTCCATGGTGGTCTGCAGTTTGCGGACCATCTGGTCCTTCTGCTGGCACATGACCACCAGCTCCTCACAGCGCACCTCCCGAGACTGCAACATCTGCAGACACACACGTATACTTAAGGAAAGTCATCCATCAAAGACTTCAACTAAATTTAACAAGATGGGCCTTTTGCTTAAGATTAGGTACAATATTTTGTTTTACTTTTTTAGTCTCCTCAAGCTCCTCCTTCGATTGCTTTTGGTATTTGTCCAGTTCTATGGAAAACAGACAGGGAAACCACATGCCATGTGTTAGCTGGGGAAGTTAGCCTGTTTAGTACAACAAAACAGCACTTTGGATAAGTAAGAATATTAATACATTTTTTTAGAGGGTTGACATTAGCAGAGGTAGGTCAGTAGTCTACCATTTCAAATGGTTGAGATGCCATGAGGGAGTCCTATCGGTCAGTTTTATTACACTCTGTACAAGGAACAACGGTCTTGTCTTTACAATTCAGACAATACCAGAACAGATTTATTTATTTATTTTTTTTTTGTAGAGAGTCATCAGCCTGATGAATGTTATTGCCAGGGACACATGTTTGATCACAGCATCATCAGTTGACTGGGAGCCAGTTGGAGAGGAATCAGCAGAGACAGAACACCAGTGGGCACATCTTATTTCTCATGTGTATCTGCCCTTCATACCTTCAAACTCCTTGCATCCCTTCTTTATTTCCTTCACACTTTTCTCAGAAGAAGAGGGTAACGGAGCAAGGGGTAAAGGGACGGGGTGGGGGTTGACAAATGAGGTACCCAGTGTCTCCTCACCTGAGGTTTTCTTGGAGAGGAGGTTCTGGCTCTGGATGAGCTCCTCGGTGAGCTCGGTGACCTTCCTCTGAAGGTCACTCAGCATGGCCATGGGGGCGGGGGCAGAGTGGGTCACTAAGCAGGACTGAGCCGCCTCGGCAGATTTCCTGATGCTGTCCACATCGCTGCACATGGAGTCGATCACCTCGTCAAGACACAGGGACTGTTCATCCTGGAGGGGGATAAGAGAAATGAGACATCATTTACAAAATGTCAGTAAGGACAAAATCTAAAGTCAAAACTGTTAAAGCAGCAATTCCGACCCAAACCACAGAACTGCACAGTGGAACTTCAACACTATCAAGCTATCAACAGTTCTCAGTCAGTTGGACTGATGTGGTGCGGAATCCTTTTTTCTGTCGTTTGGTGGGAGGCTCGCCATCTTATTGTCGTTGTTGATATGTCACGGAGTATTCAGTCAGTCAGTCAGTATTCAAGTATTCATTGTAGATGAATCCACAATGAGAAATCTTCATTTCAATCTTCCAAGTACGGTATTCAAAACATCAACTCATCTCCAGCAGGTCCGCTGTAGCTCGGTCTAGCTAGCTTCAGTTAGGCTACAAGTTAGCACTCAACTAGCACTTTGAAAATACTGGATTTATGTTTTTTTCCTAACTGTACAAACTGTACTTTTTCTATCACACTTGTGTAAACACTTTAAACTTTAAAATACCATCGAATAATTACATTTGGTTTAACTCATTTGGTCAGTAAAGACGTTCATTTTAAAAAGGTTGTCACTGCAAATTTTAAAACCGTCTTCTTTGAGTCTCTGCTTGTGACATTATATCAAAGTTAAGTTGCGCGTGCTCTTCAGCACGCGCTACGTCCTGTAGAGGGCGCTCCAACATTATATTTCATTCATTAGCCCTCCAAAGGGTCATCAACACAGCACAAAAAAAAAAAAAAAAAAAAAAAAAAAATCACTGGCTGCTCACTGCCCTCCCTGGAATCCATTGCCCGCTCCCGCTACCTTAGCAGGGCCAATAACATCTTAAAAGACTCCTCTCACCCAGGCCACCACCTGTTTACTCTCCTGCCCTCAGGCAGACGGTACAGATCCTTTAGAGCAAGGACCATGCGTCTTAAGAACAGTTTTTTCCCGACAGCCATCAGAACTCTAAATACCGACATGCACTAAACACTAAGCACTTTATTGACTACAAGTCACATACCATCTCGGTCACCTTACACATGTGCATAAACAAAGCTGTATTAATTGATGTATTTATTGAAGTACTTTGGTCTATGCCACCGCACTTTGTTCTACTCTTAATGTATATATATATTTTTTGGGGGGCTGTTCCTACTGTTTTTGGATAGCTGTAGTATTGTTATGTTATATGTTGTTGTTGTGTTATATGTTGTGCCTCGTCACACCAACAGGAGAAGCACTCAAAATTTCGTTGTATAAATACAATGACAATAAAGGCTTTTCTATTCTATTCTATATTACAATTCATTCATTAAAAGCTATGCTGAATTCCTAAGGTTACTAATAAATACATAACTAATTAATGTTTAATGTTTATTATTAGACAACTATTTATTAGTTACTATTTACAGAATCTTAAAGATAACCTTTTGTTAACCTTGGTTACAATAGCATTGGCGGCTAGCTGGAACGACAGGTGTCCTTCGTGTGACCATATACCATGAGAATTCATTTGAAGAGAACAGTAATAGCTGCCCATAAAAACATGCTTCAAAGAGTGGCAAATTGCTACATGCCTTTTGCATGTTTTTTTGATAAGCAAGTGGTTTTGGCATCATCTTCAAATTCATTATGATGGAATATGGCCCTGTAGGACAGATAAACACGTCTCGTTCCCATTAGCCAATAAGGATACGCACCATGTAGTTCTAATGTTCTGGGCCGGAACACCATGTGGAAATGCAAGAAAAGCTTTCACAACACGACATCGGCAACTATTTTGTAATGTGAGGCTAAAACTCCTTCTTGCTGCCTTAAGTTAACTCTGAAAACAATCAATTTACTGTTACAATCTTTTGGTCAATTTGAAGCCTTCGAAAGCATTTTACTATCACTCCTCTCACGTGGCAGTACTTCCTGACTTTTCACTTCACATTACGTACATGTGACTGAGAGCCTTCCTCATCTTCACCATGACGGGAGCTCTTCTTCACCAAGTCCTTCAGCAGCTCCAGACGCCTCTCACTCCTCTCCTCCATTATGGCCTTCTCTTTCACCAGCCGCTCACTACAAGACAGATTTTTAAACCTCTGGTTAAAGATGCAGTCCGCCATGCTGACAAATGTTGTTGATATTTGAATTCAACAGCCAATCAAAATACGCCTCTCCCTTCCATGCTCCCCAAGCAACGTGTTGATTGGCTGGAGTTATTTATGACCACTATGTTTCCATTTACAGACCCAAGACTGTATACGAACACTGGATTAGAACCGCAGACTGCCGTTAAACATAAACTTTTCATCTAAAGCCAGCTGATGAGCCAGCAGGTGGCGCCACACCTGAAGTCTGCCTCCATTTGGGTGAAAAGCTCAGAGAAATCGTTGGTGACCTCCTCACGGATACGGCACTCCATCAGCAGGTTGCCAGACTTCACCTTCTGCAGCTCTTCCTTCAGCTCCTCAACAAGTGTCAGCTGCTCCTTTGGTACAACACACATTGAAACCACACATTAATTACCTCCAGTTCCTGTCTATTGAGCCTCTCAAGGTTAATCTGCTGATTATTTTAAAAGCATGTTAAAACGAACTTCATATGCTTCTCTGTCGATGAGATCGGTCAGCGAGTCGTCCTCCCGGTCATGGATGGTGTCCTCCACCGTGCTTTCATCTTCCTCTTCCTCCTCTTCCTCCATGTCCTCATCCTCCTGTACGTCTTCCAGGCTCGTGTCCCACTGCACCAGTGAACTCCTCCTCAGCTTCCTCTCCTGGTTTCTGAGTTCAGCGTTGTTAATGATCATAGACAGCTTCCTCTCCCCCTTCTTCACAACCTCCATCACTGGGACTGGCTTGGTGTTCAGGACCACCACCACCTGGAGGGAGGGAGGGAGGGAGAGGGAGAGAGAGTGTGTGAGTGAGTGAGTGAGTGAGAGTGAAAGTGACGGGCGGGAGGGGGAGGCGCGCGGGAAGGATTAAGGGAGTAAAGTAAATTAGAAACCGGTCTGATGGGTTGAACCCAGGCACTGAAAGCCATGAGCAAATACTGAAAGCTTTGAGAGCTGAAAACAGATGTTTGTTGTGTAAAGATATGAAGGGCACACAGTAGCAAGACAATGGCCAACGTACAGGTGCAAGCAGGCAAACAAACAAACAACCATCCAAACAAACAAACAAACAAACAGACAAATAAACCACAGACAAACAAACCACAGACACACACCTTCTGTGCAACAGCGGAGAACTTGAGCACGTTGAGTGTCTCGTCGTACATGGAGGCACACTGATTGACGTTCACAATCATGCAGGTTTTGCCCCGTCCCAGGAAGTAGCTCTGCAGGTAGTGTGTGAGTTTGCTCTCTCGAAAGGGCACATGCTGGGGCACCCTAACAAAGAGTGCACAAATATGAATTAGTCACATTGACTATTTTTGTATTAGCTTGTTATGAAATGTTACTCATGTCCAAGCTGGTAATACCGTATACGGGCATTAAGTCAACATGTGGAACTTACTTAACATGCTGGTTGTGCCGAAGTATATTGATACATTTGCCCAGAGTGAGCAGCGACGTGTTGATATTTCCTGCCTCCTTTAAGCGATCACCGACATTCTGAGTCTTGGCACACCGTTCAGAGCCAGCCAGATCGCACAAGGACAGCCTTCAAAATGACCACATAATTATCACCGTTAGCGTGAGTGCCAATGCCTCTACACCACAAGGAATTTGCATACACTTGCAGACTGTACGTAGCCCGTGACACTTACTCACTGACTGTTTTGACTCTAGGAAGCCCAACATCCTCAATCCTCATGACCCGGATGGAAAAGATGCTATGGCTGAACAGAGATGAACAATTTTTTTACAAACAACAACCAACATTCAAGATCCACAGCTCTCCAAAGCCATCTTACAACTAGTTTGTCATAACAAAATCCAAAGTGTGTGAGCGGCCTTAAAAAGCAGTATTACAGTTTAGTTAGAGTTATCCAAAGGGCATCAAACAAAGGAGCACACACCTTCTGCTTGACAGCTGGTTGAGTTTGGTACTAGAGAAGCTCTGGTTCTTCTTGCCCAGTTTCATGACTTTGTATGCCTCTTCAGCACTGTTTACCTGGACCCACCGCAGATCTGTATCACCAATCAAAACAAAAATGATGGTATGGTCACATAACAGAAGGATCTGATAGCTCTCTTATTGGCAGTGTTTACAGTTTGTAGGGGTGGGAATGAACACAGAGGGATCAATACGAAACCATGACAATATTTGGGCTACGACACGACATTACTGCGATTCTTTACATTTCACGATATAGCAAGCATTGCGATTCGATTCCACGACACATTGCGATTCATTTCTCCCATATATTATGTTTCGCATACTGGGAATCTATGCAGCCATCTTGGCGCAGTAAATTTGTTTCGTCTCCGATTCCTTTCCAATTTCCGCTCTGACGTAAGAGAAGAACGAGGTCTTGCACCATATTGTGGACTTCAGAAACAAAGTTATCATTAAATAATCATTTGTTATTATTATTATTATTTTATTTTTAATCACAATACTTGGCACAACTGTATCAACCACTACACCCCTACCTTTGACAAATAAGTTTCCCTTGACATCCTGGGAGAGCCTGAGTGTGGATCTCCTTGTGGCTCCAGTCGGAAGAGGCTCCAGCAGGTCGTGGATGTTCTCATTGTAGATCTCACAGAAGGACACCCAGACTGAGAACTTGGTGTGCTCCTCCAGTTCCAAACTGACACGGTCCTCCATCAGAGAGCCATCCGGGTCACTCAGCGTGGAACCTATCCATAGCATACGACACATGTGGCAAATTATCAACTTTAAAAAGAACACTGGGTGGATAAGACCAATTTTCAACAAGTTATACAACATTACCTTCTGATGTTATCCTAGAGTTTGACTGGCTGCTTGTGTTCCTCTGATCAGACTTATAGAAAGAAAGCAGAGAAGTCAACATTAAACAACCAAAAAAAATGAAAAAGCAGACATTAAATGAATGCATTCTGAAGACTCTGCTGTACTTGCTGAACTGAGATTAATACCTCTTTGAGGAGTTTAAAGAGGCTGCGTTTCACGGCGGCCTCTTCATTTTGTTGGTTTGCTGTAAGTCTGACAAACTCTCGGCACCTTTGAGGCTTCAGATTCATCTGGGTGTAGGTGTGGCCCTCGATACTGCTAAAGATTACATTCAGAGACCGTGGCAGAATTCCTGCATTCGTTTCCGGGCCTGAAAATAACAGTGAAAGACTAAACACTAAAACCAGACTAAGAAACACTGATGTACAGCAATCCCCAAATTCACAGTGTTAAAAGCAATTAACACACTACACTCTTTACTGTTTACTAGGGTAAATCAAATCTGCCAAATAAGGAGAACAGGTTGTTGAGAGGAACAGACATAGTCTAAAAGGGTTGGCAGCGTTGGACAAACAAATGTCACATGCTGTTCTTGGTGTTTCCAATATTTTTGCATGTTTTTTTGTTAGTTAGCTAGTTTTAAACTAAAAACTACTTACTGTTGCTTTAATAAGGCTTTTAAAATTAGACATATGTATAGATCCCCTTGGCTACTTTCAGACAATGCAAGAAAGACTATGGGGAGACTTCACAAGTGTGATGGCCATCTGGACATCTTAGCTCCTCAAAGCTCAAATCCATTATTGCGGTGTCACTCACTAATTAGAGGGATCAAATATCAATAGTTTCAACTGTCAGTGGCAATGTCACCCTAAACACCCCATATAGAGGGGAAATTAAGTCTTAGTTGTGACCAACCTGTCTAATCAAAACCCCAAACGTACTGTACTGTATGCAAGAGGCATACACTCCAATAATTCAGACCAAAGCTCAAAAGAAATTGTCTGATGCCATTTCAAATATATAAATGTTTTTCCTACCTAAAAATGTGTAAGTCTTTCCTGCATTGGTGACACCATATGTGAAGACCAAAGAATTCTTTCCTTCTAGAACATCCTTGACAAGAGGGCTCACTGATCCATCAAACATCTCCTTCTGTGTGGTTTCAGGACCATGAACCTTCCGAAAACAAATACAATCATGAATACATACCGGTTTGGAAACAGTGTGGGGGAAGCGAAGAAAAGAGTGAAACTTTAATCGATGTACGCTGTGGGTCACCTGTGAAAACTGGAACCGCTGTACCGTCTGTGATGCCGATTTGTCACTCAGGCGAGCTGATACTGACATCCTTGGTGCCTTCAAAAGGACAGTATCAGGGGGTTCTATAGCCACACAGCCCTAAAGACAGGGGATGAGACACTTATGGTAAAGGAGTGTGTTGAGCAGTTAAAATCCCCATTAAAATGCGCAACTCAATACATTCAAGGACAAATTTAGCATATGACATACCTGAGACTCGCCATTTTCTGTCTCCAAAGAGGTGAACGGTCTTATTCGAAGATAGACCTTCAAATGTTCTTTTTCTACAATCCTAGAGTTCTGTGAATGTAATTTTTTTAAACACAAACATTAGGCCTAACTTTTGAAATCTTTCTGGATCTCATACACAAACATTAAGGCAAAATTGGGTAAGAGGGCAAATGTCTCACAGAGGCAGCTAACCAACTACTTTCCTTACCTGGACGTCAGACATGTCTGAAAACTCAGAGAGTAAGTCTTTCTTCAAATCAGCAACATCTTCCGACTCCAACCTCTCCACGGTTGTATTCTGACAAGTGTCCATTGTGCTTTAAAACAAACGAACTTAACTGATGAGGACCAGAATATGCTGGTCGGAATTGCTTGCATAAAGTAAGTGTAGCCTACAAAAAAATCGAACGTGATCAACAAGTGACTTTAGTCTAAGCTTGAGAGTATGTTGTTAGCTAGCACAACAAGATAACTTGGTTATCATAGCTAGCTAACGAGGTACTAACGACGCTGTAAGAATTATAACGTTCATTTAATATACAAGGATGGAACAAAGGGACAACTAAAGCAGACACTGAAACGGGTCGAGAGAATGAAAAACATCCATGTATATCCATGAAAATAATCAAAACCGAATAAAGAGTAACGATGTACCTTCCGGTGAGTTTACGTTGGCTTGGCTGGTAACAATATGCTGGCTAGCTGGCTATTTGTTTTGGCCAACTACATAGCTGTCTTAGCTATGTCAAGCTATTTCTAAAGCTGTCCTGGTCGTTACTTTAGATGTTGATTGAGATTCAAAATACACTCATCCAGAAAGACAAGGATGATTAAAGAATGTAGATACTTACGCAAAGCGAAGGTCTGATCAGAAAAAAATCCCAAACATTCCGTATGCTGTCATGCAACTTAAACCGCGGTCCTGTTTGAATTCGACCAATGGTTGACGGGAGCTTTGCCGCATTGCATGATGGGAATGTTTAATAAGTAACAAGCAGGTGCACAGATTGTGCAGTGGACACTAGGCAAGTTTAGTGAAAGGGGAAAGAGTGAATACATGATTGTGGTAATGTTATGGGTGGGATTAATGTTTGCTTTGCATTTTCATTAGTTTAATGAACTATTTTAAACGACAAACTTTCAGCAGACTAATCTGCATATAATAGTCTTTACTTTGTAGCACTAAAAAATACCAAATACACACTGTCTATGCAATATCTTGTGCTGTGTATGTGCGAGTTCATAGATAAAGCGGGCTATTATTACTTTTTTTTGTCGCTGACACAACAAAAGGAAAGGAAGGTGTTGAACGCGTTCTTGATGTACAACAACAATGTAAAAACTGTAGTGAGTAGGCCTAGTGTGTGTAGCCTACCATTTCATGCAACATTTTGAATTTGAATACAGCTTTGAATTTAGTGTTTCATATTTCAAGGAATAGACTATGAGGTGTTTTGAGTTGTGTGTGAGTGTTTTTGTGTATGGAAATGCATGCAAGTGCTTTTGCAAAGCACACAATTATACTGTATGAAAGCAAATAAGCAACCACAAATCACAACAGTATTATGAAAAACACAAAGCAAATATTTATTAAAACAATAATTCACTTTTTTGAAATCTCTAAAATACATCCCTCAACAAAAAAAGGACAAATATACACATTTCATCTAGAAAAAGTTAAGGTCCTCCCATGCTCAGCATTTTGCATGACATGCACTTTCTTTACTTCTACATCCACAGACCACTGATCACATACATTTCTTGTCATCAAGACCAGAAACCATCTGTCAGCAGATTCAATCTGTCAGCAGTGTCAAACACCTATACACCTGGCGATTCAGACTGCAGAACTGACAGCTTTTATGGTTGCATTCTGATTACCAAGTATTACATCAAAACATCAAGGTTCCTTTCTGCACTCCTTTGTCCATCAAAAACACTTTTAACAAGAGGCAAATTAAAAAAGTTCATTCCTCAAATTGGCCAGCCAATTTATTTTGCCTACTCTAATCGCTGATATGTAGCAAATAACTGTTCTGTTGCCTTGAGCGCTGAGATATTATCGGAATGGCCATGCTTTCCCTTGTCTCTCATCTCCTCACTTGGACGCATTCACACCCTCCTCCTTAAAGTTGCATAGAATTGTCTTTGCTCCACTCTGCCAGGCCAGAAGACTTTCCATTGGTGACTTTCCATCCTAGGAGAACGAGACAAAATGCATCATGTCAGCATAATACTCCTTTCTACTTTTAACTTTCACCGATTAGATACTTATAGTGTTTGCAAAACATCATATTCACAAGTCTGAAAATGATGCCCAATTTATTTGAAAATGTCCTGCTAATTTCTGTTCTTAGGTTCACCTTCACTTTGCTTGATAGAAAATTCACAAAGAAAAATCTGTCTACAGAGTCATTCTCGGACACTAGATGGCAAACCCCATCTGCTGTATTAAAAGTCTAGGCATCTTCAACCAAACACACTTACCAGGTTCTTGGTTTTAAGACTGGCTCCGTACATCAGCAGCAGTTTAATCATTTTAAATCGGTTTATTCTCACCGCATCATGCATGGGCGTGTCGCCATCCTGCCAATGACAACACACAAAAGATCCAATATTAAATGACAGTGAAAGAATATACAATACACTTGTATGCTACCTTTGAATAACATGATGTAGAAACGGCAGGAATGTCTTACTCTGTCTTTAGCATTGATGTCTGCTCCACAGTGTATGAGATGTTCTGCGCACTCGTAACGTCCAGTCCTCACCGCCACATGGAGAGGCGTGCTTCGTAACTTCGTAATGCACACAGAGAGTAAGGTCACACGTGAGTACACAGATGCTACGGTCATGGTGCTAATCAGGTCACTCAGGCTCAGTAACAGTAGCCGGCTAATTTAACATCTTTATCTGACTTATCACTAGAGTTGCTGTGTATATCCATTAATACCTTATCTCTGGAGTTGAATTTGCCCCCTTGGTTCAGGAGGAGTTCAAGGGCAGGCTGGCTGCCTCCTCTACAAGCCCAGTGCACAGCTGTGGCGTCCAACTTGAAAAACATCAGAATAATACAAATAAAGTCCACGTACACATCCATTTACAGATATTTCATTAAGTCAAAGGTGTTATCGGGAATGATACAAAGGTCTGCTGTGTGTGTGATATGTCATCAGAGAGTTTGTTTTGTCACACTACCTTGTCTTTCATCTCTATAGATGCCCCAGCCTCCAGGAGCCTCTTCATAACGTCCACATGACCCTGATAGCTGGCCTTGTGTAGAGCTGAGCGTTTGAACTACAGTACAAATGACAAAGAATGCAGAGATGTACTAACAGAGAATGAACGTGAACGTGCATATATATATATTCAAAGAATCATCTCTTTTTTATTCTCAAGAAATGATTTGGATGCGTTAAGTCTTTCAAACTCACATGATCACTAGCGTTAGAGTCTCCTCCATCTGCCAGGTACTTCTCAATCACTGGCAGCTTGTTCTCCATGGCAGCTTTCAGGAACATAGCCTCATCCACTATTTCCGGCTAGAACAACACATTTTGACCAAAACAAATGACCACAGTGTTTCCTCTTCGCTATAAATCTGTTTCCACTATAAACTAAGAACGTTTTTTTTTTTTTACTTGTAGTGGTAATATTAAGCACAAGTTGTATTTAGATTTCCTGGAATTGGCAAAGTGAAATGGTGCTTATTCATGTCTCATTACCAGTACTTCAGGCTCAGGCTCTTTCTTGTGTACAATCAGTTTCCTCTCTCTTCTTCTCTTTTTCAGCTGCATGATATTGAAGAGGTCATCAACTGTCTCTAGCTTCAGGTGTCCGGATAAGTCCGTCTATGGGCAGGGAGAGATCGAGTTTGTTCAGTTGTTTATTCCTGCAGGAGGTGCTTTGGAGTTTTGTTGTTTTTTCTGACCGTTATTTATTCCAATGAAAATGTATGAACTGTTCTTCCTCTGGAGTGTCCAGTCATTATTCACTTAAACATGACTGTGGCGGAGATTTCAGTGTCATTCGACTGATATCACTCTTTAGCATGGTATACATTGTATTTGTCACCTGTCTTGTAAGCACGTCTCTCATGTTTAGTCATAATCAGTATAACAGTGTATTGAAGACCCTTACTTTGAGGTTGAGCTCAATGTGAGCGACATCATTTCTTGGTGTAGTTCCCTGTTTTGTCTCTGACCGCACCCCATCTTGTTTCTCCTGATGAATCGATGCTTCATACTCCCCAACTGCATACACTTCAGCACAAGCCTCTCCAGCATTCTTGCCATCACAGCGCTTTCCAGTGACCTACGGTAGGACCAGACACTGTCAGTCTTTTCACCACAAGGAAAACTACCTCAAGTACACGGTGTGGCAGAGCGCAATGGTTTTTCACAGAATGAGCGCAGGTCAACGTTGACTAACTAGTAATTGATGAAGAGATGAGATTTTGTTAGTGTAAGATTTTGACTAAGTAGGGCTGACTTTGGTCAGGTCAGCACTGTTTGACACCTCAAGCCTTTTCAAAGGTGTCTAGTTATCTAAAGTCTGTTGCCAACCACACTGTGAGGCAGTAACTAGTCAACAAACCCACCAGTCTACAAAGAGTTCAAAGTCAATGTCCAAAATCATCTACCTCTGTAAAGTCTTGCAAATCACACACAAGTACTTGTTAGCAGTCATGCCAACAAAATAATGCCTACCAGCTCTTCAACACTAAGCAGCCCCATGTCTCTTTGTCCCTGCTACAGTCTCTGTGGTTCGCCTTGCACTGCCTGCTTTGCGATGTGCCCTGCTCCATCATCTCTCTTATATATATACACACACAATTCTAGTAGGCACTAAAAAAAATCGCATTACACAGTGAGCTCATGATCCCCACAAGGCATACTGCCCACCCCACCCTTTAGAACCATATCACTGGCAAGCGGCAAGGTGTCTTGTCACAACTGGCACGCAGCCACCGCGTGATCTCATGTCACCAACACGGCGGATTGAAAAATATAATTCTTGAGTCGCGAGACTTCCTGAAACATGCCCCCCTCTCCAGCTCACTCCCACACTTCACATTCTCTTCGGTCAGTACATGGGAAAGGTGAAACCTGTACCAGCTGCCGTGAAGGGTGACGATATGACCATGAGATGCACGGCTTCCGTACCACCGAGCTCGCGCATTACCAGAAGCAGCTGCGTCCTTGCGCAAAATGATGCCGGGTACCACCCGTGTGCACGACTCACCAGTGTGACAGGGGTGACGGAACACATGGATACTAATTTTGTACTACTATTTTTTGAGTCTTTTAAGTAACTATTGAACCTAATGTGAGAAAATAGAAAACTTTTCTAGAGTTCATTTGATGGTCACTGACCAACTTTGTGCATTTACAATGTTTTCGGTGTGTACATTTACTTTTGTGTGATACGTCATTGTCTGGTCACTATTTATGCCGCTTGTAAATCAGGGAACGCATGAAACAAGTGACAGACTACATTCCCCCGAGGAACATGCTGGGCTGTCCTGTCGCACGGGCACGACTGAAATATTACGAGGCATCTGACAAGCCGGCTGTGACTTCATAATTCCGGCTCTAGTTGCCGCAGCATTATGGTAATAGTCTAGATGCTATTTTTGTAGCGCAAGTCACTTACCTATCATTCATGATGGAGTATTTGTCATTCATTAGTAATTGATGATAACATGGCTCATTATGGAACATCATAGGTAGTCATCATCACAAGCCTCAGAGTGAAATGATAAGGAGAGAATGTGTGAGTGTATTTTCCTTCTATTTATTTCTATGTATTTCCTTCTATTTGTCCTTCTCATAACTTTTAGGCTATAGGCCTATATGAAGTGGTGAGAGAAATGGCAATAGTATTACAGCAATATCTACAGAGGCATAGAGGGGGCTGTCCTCTGTAGTAGCAGTGCAACTCGTGTAAAGTCTCACTGGATATTAATGAATAAATGTAAATTAAATTAAATTAAATGTGTATTAATAAGTTGGAACTATGAATAGACGTGAAAAGCCTGTGGAGGCACTGTGTCTCCTGTGGTTCTCTGCTTTGCATGCATGTGCTTCAATGTGTGTGTCTGTATTGTGGATGTGCATGTGAGACCAGTTGTGTCGTGGGTGTGGAAGGGTGCCTTTTTGTGTTAATGAAGGTGGCATTTCTTCCGCGTGTGTTAACAGGTGTTATAAGCTAGGTCAAAAATAGTATAAGGATATTGAAGTGTCAGTAATGAGTCTTGTTTAAGGGGTGTTATGGGTTGGATGTGTGTCAATGCCACACACAGATTAAGGTGAGGTGACAGCAGGGGTAGCCCAGTAACCTTGCCCAATGCCTTCATGATCATGACTCTGTGTTTGTGTGTGTGTGTGTGTGTGTGTGTGTGTGTGTGTGTGTGTGTGTGTGTGTGTGTGTATTGTATTATATTCTGTACAAATTTCAGTCAATGAAGTTAAATTGTGTGTGTGTCGGTGTGTGTGTGTGTATGTGTGAGTTTTTGTGTTTGTCTTGATTAATTATATTGGAAATTTGGAAATTTGCATTAGTAAATTAGTACAATTTGTCACTATTTCTGTGACATGTCTTTTCTGTTCAGATTTGTGTGCATTCAGACATTTTGACCAGTGTTTAATTGTTCAGTAAATGTTGTTAGCACGCCACGGGAGTTGTTAGCATATCTGCCAAACCGAGCTGCAGCTGTCTCAGGCCAAGTGCTCTCTGGTGGCGCGGTTATTGTTATTAGCGTGATGATTATTATCACAGCTGATCTATGTGAGATTAAGACACACGGCACCAGCCCGGAATAACTGGGTAACCTCAAGGGTCTTTAAGGCACGTGTGTCTCAGACCACACACACATGCGGGCACACACACACACACGCACACACACATGCGCACACACGCGCACACACACACACACACACACACACATGCACTCGCACACGTACACACACACACACACACACACACACACACACACACACATGCACCCATACATACACAAACACACTCACACAACTTCACCATCACTTTACACGATAAAGAGCATACACACAGACAACCACATCACCCTGCAGAGAAACCCTACAGTTTACAAACACACAATACAAAATATATACACACAAGTTGTATCCTAAAGCGGGATAGATCCTCATCCATCGTGCAGTCACCCCTTCCCCTTCATTTTATCAGAACATTTGAGGTAAACACCATAATAGATCATGAGGAGGAATTGTTGACGGAAATAAATATTAAAGTACTGTTTTAATGCCCTTGGCTTGCATACAGCGGGTGTAGCGGGAAGGGCTTGAAGGGGTAAATGGGGCTGTAGAATACAGAGTGTCTCTGGGGTAAATCTCACACATGTCAAGGGGGTTGGGCACATCAAGCAAAAGGGATTTGGGAATGCCGGCCACCCTCTTGGGAATTATGTGTCACATGTGGGAATGGCATGCTGTTAAAATGCATGCTGTTGCTGGGGAAAACCATGTGGAGCTGTGTGTTGACATTGGAAGTATGTGATCTTAACACCACGTAGACACATGCATCTCACATGGACTAGAAATGGGCTCATGGTAAACATTTCAGAATATTTATATGAACTACATTGTAATATGGTTGCATTCACAAAATAATGAGCATTATAATAAGAGACTTGTTGTTTGAAAGTTTGAAAGCGTTGGCCACTTTGACTTATAATGACAGACTTTGGTTGTTATTAGTTTTAGACTTTTATCGGTAGGCCATTGCACTCGTCCACAGTTTTGGCCTGAGACAGTCAGTGTGTTTACATGATGGTATAATTCGAATCTTTGCTTAGTCGGACTATGCTTTCTTTCGAGGGTAGGTGCTATTATCCCAATATACATGGCAGTGAATAAATCGAATCATTGGCCGAAAGCATGTCATATCCGATACGATAGGTGGCGCTGTTTTCATTACAACCTTTACAACCCCTCCTTAAACACGTATAAGGACGTTCCACATTTTATTTGCTTAAAACAACAGCAGTAGCCTACTGTCAAATCAGCTGTCACTCGGCTATTACCTGACCAAGGTTCCATGGCAATGTTCCGAAAGCCCATTTTTCCGACAGCCCGCTGTTCCGAAATTGTGATTACAGCAACGTGAACCACTATAGCCCACATGCACATCCCAATGAATCACACAATCATAAACATATAAATGCCTTTATTTCACAAGCATTAACTTGAATTCAGAATATTATTATACACACATGCATTTGCATCGCGATGATACAAAAATATTTGTATGATTGCCAACGCATGCATGCTTTGTCAGTGCTTGACAAGATCTGCGTAATGTCCTGCGACAATCTGCCGGTGATTTCCTTCGCATGAGTGGTAGCCTACCCCATATTCAAAACCAGAGTAGGCTAAGTTAACAAATATTGCCTAGGAAAAGTTATATGCGTGATAGCCCGGTGAGCGTCTCCGCTCTGCTATGCAAACGAAATGCTGTGTGTGTTTTGTGCCACTTTGGAACACTGGGCCGTCTCCCCTGACCAATACCTGTCAAACTCGGTGATACTATTCACAACTAATTTGTCCTTCATTTTATCAAATATGATGACATTTGGTATTGTGCACGCGTGAGTTTAGTTTTGTTCAGTTATTTGGCGCTGAAAAAAAACCACGAATAAGTACTGTCAAATCAGAAAGCAAATCAGCTGTCACTCGGCTATTACCTGACCAATACCTATCAAACTCGGTGATACTATTCACAACTAATATGTCCTTCATTCTATCAAATA
>NC_045164.1:412500-457500 GCF_900700415.2 Clupea harengus | reverse complement strand
GTCAACTGTACAATAACTACATTACTTATGAATGTGTTGCGTTTCATCCATACGTTCTACCATATTTTATAGCTATTCTTTATTGTTATAATGTGTAATAGGCTCTGGCGTATTTTGTCCTACTTTACGTGTAATTATTGTCGGGTAGGGTATATCTGCGGCGGCAGAATGAATTGCCCTCGTAAACAACCACCGAAAACTCCCCCGCCCCCTCTCTCCCGTTCTGCGCTCCTTAGTGCAAATGCGTGTGCTAGTTCCGTATTCTCTCAGCTAGTTTACTACATACGCCGTTCACCCTCCCTAAAATTCCCCGTTCGGGAGCCGTGATGTGAATCTCTCGTCGCTCTGTATTTCAACAGTCGTCACTCTCTCGTGGTAGCTACCTGACGGTAAGCCTTGTAGTATGTTCAGGATGTTTCATTAAGTAGGTGACTGTGTGTGTGAACCTGCGTGTTCCGAGCGGGCGCTGAATGTATGGGTAAAGTTTGGGGAGGGACAGGGACGGTATCATGTCATGTGTTGTAGCTATCAAACAGCATGGCATGTGCCCGTTAGTTAGCGTGTGGGCAAGCTAGCTTAGTTTACGTAGTGTGAACAACTATTGCGTTGTTACACAAACAGTCCTCTTATCCAGTATCATTCACAACACAAGCCAATTTGTATTTGTAATCCCACCAAATGTGTCCAAGTTGCCATATGTTACGGAATTTTCTTGCCGTTTTAAGGCAGGTGACGCAGATCATGACGCGATGCGTTCAGTCCTGAGCGATGAGATAACGGTACAGTGCGGTCCATGTGTCTGAGATACACGATAGAAATACATGCTGCTGTTGCGCATTTACAGCTACTGTTTTCTTCTAGCAATTTCAGTATAATTTGTATGACGTCTTCGTCTTGTGGTTTTACACCATGCTCTCAATGTAATACCGCTTGATCGCCACTAGCGCCTCGTTATAAATGTTAAGTTTAATCTGTGGCAGGCAGTGTTTGATATCGCATCAAATACAACCATATCAAGGTAAAGATAAAATAATTAAATGACATTCGATAGCTCGTGAGGTTTGAGAGCTGTGTGAAGTTTTAGTCACGGTCATGTCACAGATGTGCACCTGCAACATTGTAACATTATAAACGTGTTTCATCAGCACCATTAGCGGTTCCCTCCAATCATTCTCTGCATTCACTGATGACGAGTAAGTTTCATTCATAGATGTCAGATTACCATATCATATTATATTATCACTGATGACACAGAAAATGTTTTTATGTGTTGTTACTATACAAACGACTGAGTTTTCATTTTCACTAGGTTTCCACATGGTTCTAAAGCAGAGACAGTGGTTGTCTAGAATGTGGGTGTCTAGAGGCTTTCAGAAACCACAGTTTTGCAAACCAAAATTTCATAAAGAAACTTGTGAATAGGCACACCCAGTTAAATGTACTTACCGAACAGGGATTTTCTCAGCAACTTTAAAATATGTATGTAAGAATATACTTCCTAGCAATTCTGTTACTTTAATGTCACATTACAACAAGATCTGGGTGACGTTCTATGTCATAAGACTTAATTTACAGTTGCCTACTTTGGTGGATGTACTCTATCATTTATTCACAAGCTGTTGGGTTTTTTCTATAAAGGTGGAAACTCAGAAGAATGAAGGACCCAGACAGACAAGAGTGCAAAGGGATGCGGTGGTTGCCATGGCAATGCAGCACAGTGCACACTCAGCTGTGACCTTTGCTCCCTGTCTCCCCCATTCCCTCCCCCCGATGACCTCTGTTGCGACCCAAGATGGCCGCCCAGAGGAAGTACTTGGTCCGAGACTTTAACCGCTACATCACGTGCTACCTGTGTCGAGGCTACTTGATCAAGCCCACCACGGTCACGGAATGCCTGCACACCTGTGAGTGCCTGCTCTTCAGCTCTTCAGTCACAGGACTACAAGCTCTGTGTATGGCTGTCTACACTGAGAAGACACAGCTGGAGCTCACTGCTTCTGCATGAGCCGCATTACCTTAATTGTGTATTTGAGAGAGGCAGTATAAGCACATTTTTATATTATTGATGTCTTGGTTAATGTTCATTATTCCCATGCTAAACCATGTTTATGGTGGTGCTAAGTGCTTTATAAGCCTGAAGTTTCCTGAAAGAAGGAAGAAATGTTGATCACACACACTTGCACACAGATCAGCGTGTCACTCAGAGGAAGAAGGAGGAAAGATTGAGCACACACACTTGCACACAGATCAGAGGGTCATTCCGAGGGACGTGGGGCTGTAAGGCCTATGTGAACTCTATTTTGCCTTAGTTTTTACACGTATGTCACTGAAGTGCGTTGGTTGGATTACATAATGCAGACAGACACTGGTATGTGGGTGCCAAGTCATATTCATGAAGATATATTAAAATGGTCCTCGCCTGTTACCAAGGGCCTCCAGTTCACACACTCAACGCCCCATCCCCCACTCAACTCCCCAAACCCACACAGACACAATCAGCATCAGAACATGCATAGCACAAGAATGTAAGGTGAAGGGCATGCCATTACTGCAAAGCATAACCCTTTGCAAAAGTATTTCCTGTGTGTAGTGCTTTCACTAGTGTCCTGTAAACAAGTAGGTAGGTGGTGTTGGTACAGTTGCACAAATGTGTGTGACACTAACTTCTTCCTGTCACCCCCCTCTCTGCATGTTTCAGTCTGTAAGAGCTGCATTGTCCAGCACTTTGAGGAGAGTAATGAATGCCCCCAGTGTGGCATTCAAGTGCATGAGACCAACCCTTTAGAGATGCTAAGGTAGGAAGCACACACACACAAACACACACACACACACACACATAGATACTCACAGACACCATCCATTCTGATCATCCCCACTCGGTTTCTTTTTCTTCTATCAATCAATCGATCAACCAATCAATCAATCGATCTATCTGCTTCTTCTCCTTAGGTTGGATAAAACACTTGAGGAAATCATTTTCAAACTTGTGCCTGACCTGCGAGAGAGTGAGCTGTTTTTGCATTTTCCACATTAGCTGTTTGTTCCTAGTGTGCTTGTTTGACTCTGCCTTGTGCTTGATGCTGCTCTGCTCTCTGTCTGATGCTGTTTGCCTAGCAGAGGAGGAACAGCGGGAGCTTGAATTCTGGAGGAAAACAAAATCAAAAGGAAACGGTGAAGGTAACCCACCACGCTTGCTTCTTACCATAATCAAGGCATCAGAAGACTGAACTGTTTA
Source organism: Clupea harengus (assembly GCF_900700415.2). NCBI lineage: Eukaryota > Metazoa > Chordata > Actinopteri > Clupeiformes > Clupeidae > Clupea > Clupea harengus. The sequence continues at coordinate 454,265 of NC_045164.1, read as the reverse complement.
TGTCATGTCAATGAGTTATATTAGGCTATTGTAATGTAGAGTAAGCAAAGTCTGTGCAAAATACTGTTAGTTAGACATCGCTGATTCACGTGAGGTAATGTGAGCAACATTTTGTTATGTGAAGATGGTCCTATACCTAAGAAAGCACGGCTGGGTGATGACCGCGAGGAAGATGATGATGGAAAAGGTGGAGACTACCACAGGAGTGACCCTCAGATGGCCATTTGTCTGGACTGCTTGCGGAACAACGGCCTGTCAGGAGAAAGCACAGTAAAGGTGTGTGGGTTTGAGTGTGAGTGTACAGTATGTGTCTGTATTTTGTTATGTGCGTGTGTATGTCTGTGTTTCGCCATGGCTTTGTGTGTGTCTGTCTGTCTGTATTTAGCCATGGCTATGTGTGTGTGTGTGTGTGTGTGTGTGTGTCTGCACTAGGCCATGGCTTTGGTTGTGACTGCGCCATGTGGCTGCATGAGTCATGTATACATGTTTGTTTATCTTTGTACTGAAAGGCTGTTTGTGTGCTTATGTGTGTGCGTGAGTGCGTATGTGTGTGTGTGTGTGAGTGTGTGTGCGTGGGTGTGTGCTTGTGTGTGTGTGTGTGTGTGTGTGTGTGTGTGTGTGTGTACGTGTGCGTATGTGTGTGTGAGTGCATGCGTGTGCCAACATGAGTTTGCTCATTTGTTTATTTGACCCTCTCTCACCTCCCAGGGCTTAATTAAGAAATTCATCCGCTGTTCCACTCGGGTTACCGTGGGAACCATTAAGAAGTTTCTCTGTCTGAAACTGAAGTTACCAAGTTCTTATGAGGTATGCAAAACATCCAAAGTTCAACTATTCCAGTTTTATAATTTCATCACTATTCTTTTCTACTTTCTTCCATCTTCTAGTTCTATGTTTTATCACACAGAAATGTTCTGATCAGACTTTTAGTTTATATTTAGGTGTAAACATTTTGTTAAGGTAAGGTAAGGTTTTACTTTATTGTCCCAAAGGAAGACTTGTCTTTGGCTCCAGGCCACTGCATCACACAACATACAAAACATTTGTCAACGTCACAGTACACATAGTACATGCCACAACATAACACACGAAAAACATGCTCAGCTTCACATGCTGACTATAGGTGATTAGTTGTTTAGAAAAAGAAAATAAAGATAGACAGCATTATGTAATAAAACCATTAGATACAAAAACAAACAAGCAAACAAAAAAAAAATGCAAAGATAAGTACTTTTACTTGTTACTTGTCATTAAGTATCTTAATGGACGATGGAATGAATTAGCTCAACTCTGTGCAAACATGTAGTATAAAACCATGCTGTGTGTGTGGGAGTGCATTCTATTTTCATATCTAAAAATAGAATTTTATAGAATGAATTATTTGAGAGTGGTCCATGACCAGATGTTACTGTAACTGTAACTGTATTTATGATGATAAAAGTGTGTTTGTAAATGTAATATTGTAATATGATGATAATAGTGTGTTTGTAAATGTAATTTTTTAAATTGTGATAACAGGACATGTTGGTGTGTGTGTGTGTGTGTGTGTGTATGTGTGTGTCAAGCTGGATGTTCTTTGTAACGGGGAGATAATGGGCAAAGACCACACCCTGGAGTTCATCTACCGCACACGCTGGAGACTACAAGAAGAAAGCGTGAGTCCCCATGACTGTCACACACACACACACACACGTCACCAAGTGTCTGTGTGAATGATGGAGTAGGTAATGAAAAGCCATAGACTGTGTGTGTGTGTGTGTGTGTATGTGTGTGTGTGTGTATGTGTATGTGTATGTGTGTGTGTGTGTGTGTGTGTGTGTGTGTGTGTGTGTGTGTGAAGTGCGTGTGTGTGTGTGTGGTGTAGATGAGGAGACCTCCTGAGAAGTGTGAACAGCTGTTCTTCAGGCCTGACTGATTACGCTGACCCCCCTCCCCTCCCCCCAAACTTATGGAAGTATGACTCACATCTCCAGTTACCCCAGGACCTCCATGCCCAGTCACCACAGGACACATGGGGTGAAAGAAGACAAGACGGCCATGGTTGATCCATGGTGTCACCATTGCAGTGACCTTGTCCTCACATGACCTCACAGTGTGGTGTGACCCTGGCTAATAGGCTGAACTAATAGACATGTTTGGTTAATTTTGTCATTCGTGATTAGAGCTTGTAGTTGTAGATCTGTGCTGAAATGCTTTCTAGTGAGAACATCTTGATTGATTGATGTTCGGTCTCTCTCTCTCACCCTTATTCAATAGGCATATCCCATGGTTCTGGAGTATCGTCCACGAATTGACTTTGGCTAAGGGGACTGTGTCCTACCTAATAGCACTGATGGAGAAGGAGAAGGACTCCCAAGCGGACACAAAGACAGTTCACACTGATAACTTCATGTCTCCCAAACTATTCCCTTCTAATTTCCCTTCACAAGAGCTGGTCTGGTAGACACTCACACATGACACTTGAGCAGTAAAACTAGAGCATTGGTTTTACTTACTCGACTGGTTAACCTAGGGCACTGATAGAGTTCCTCACGAAACTCATGATGGTTACGGCACATCAGCCCATGTTGCCATGACAACCTGCTGTTTTTTTTTTTTTTAAAGTAAAGGATGAAAAAGTGTGTGTGAGGCAGTTTTGATTCTCATGCCGCCCTGCACTTTCCTGGACAGAAGACAGAAGACAGAAGACAGAAGACAGACAACGTGGCATTAAAGTCCAAGCTGGGAGTCCAGAGTGTGGTGAACCAACACTCCCAATCACTCACTGCTGGCCTGTGGTGATGAAGATGAAACTCTGCTCATCAAAGTCCCATTCACTCTGGACTGATTGCACCAGAGGAGAAAGTTTATGCTGCCACACTCTTTTTTACAATTCCTCTCCTTCAGTCATTCAAATTAGCTTCTTCATTTTCACGCCATTTCTTCACATACTTCTCTCTCTCTCTTTCTCTCCCTCTCTCTCTCTTTCTCTCCCTCCCTCCCTCTCTCTCTCTCTCTCTCTCCCTCCCTCTCTCTCTCTCTCTTAGGCGCTTTTGTGTGTCTCTTGCATCTGTAATGGTGTTTTTGGCAGTGCTGTGTGGTACTGATGGATGTTTGTCTGACAGATGAGAGGGGTGAAACTGATAGTTTCTATTCACCGCTGATGGCAAGAGGAAGCAAATATACCTTTTGCAAATTGCATTGGATGGCACCTGCTTCGCAAAAGGTTTTTCCATCATCGGCAGAGAGCAGTATTTTTATAGGAAGACATTCACTGGAATTCTGGGAATACTAATCTACATATTCCATTTTATGTTTCATGGCATCTAGTTTCCAGATTCCTTTGATTGATTCGAGTCGATTCAGTCCTTAGTCCAAGAAAGAATTTTTTATTTTCTTACAGTTTGATATCACTTATCAGATCAATGCGATTTTTTATTATGATCTCTATCTCAATTTAGATTCAAGAGGCACTGAATCCATTTAACGAGGCATTGATACCATTTTATTCCTTGTTGTCTGTGTATTGTTCCTAGGAATGTCTCCCTTAGGCATTCATTTGGACATAGGAATATTTTATTTTTACATAATACAACCTTCATAGAACATTTTACTCATTATATCCTACATTATTTGGAACCTATGGGACTGCATAGGCTCTGAATTGCACTGGTACGTGTACACATATACTGAATGTATCAGAAACTGATGTAGTTTTGTAAAATACACTACACTGAAGTATGAAAGGGTATCGGTGAGTACACACGATTGGGCTGTACTGCAATAGGCAGAAATTGTTTGGTAGACAGATATAGAGTTGTTCTGTCTACTGAAGAGGGTCCAGTTGCCATTAGATGTGCCTAATCAATGATGGTTTGATTTTACATAGAGAAGGAAGAATGATGACGATTAAATAGAGAATGATGACGATTGCATTGATTATGTAATAATACATTTATGACATATCAGCTTACAGCACATTCTCTGTAAGCTATTTGAAAGGCAACATTTTTTTTTTCGTATAACTTTTCCACACAAAGACTTTTGGTTGGCATAGAGGATTCTTCTGGGCTGAAAAGGGCTCTTCACTGCTAAAATGATGATAAATACTGACAGCTAAGGAACCTCCTGTAAACTTCACATATAACTTTACATGAGAGAGTTAAAGGTATCTGGAATCTGTGATTCTGGTGAAAGGTTGTTGATATTTGAGCTAAACAGACAATCAAATGCCCCCCCCCCCTTTCGTGCAGCACCGTCTTGATTGGCTTTATTGGTTGTTAATGGCTCATTCTGAGCCACTACCCTTTGATTTCCATTTAGAAAGTCAGGACTGTGTACGAACACCAGAGTTTTTTGGAACACACACACTGAACAGACATGTCGAGGACTGTGAGGAGCGATTCACTGAATTTGACAAAAAGTGTATTTAATAATAATTGTGCACTGCACCTTTAATGTAGAATCTTGAAGGGTTGTAAGGAGAATAGCACTTCCTGTGATAGTGAGGGTCTCATTGTTATAAAAGCCCAGCCTCAAGGGTCTGACTTGCACTGCTTCAACCCGCTTAGAGGACTGCAGTTGAAACGTACAGAGAGAACCTACATCAGGGGTTTCCCAGCCTCACCCTTAGAAGGATGGTGTGTCGTCAGGTTGAGGCCCAGCCAATCACGAGCACACCTGTCATGGCTAATCAAACATGGACGCTGGGCTCACATGTGAATGGGTGAGCTTAGAGAGGTGTGGTCCGCCCGGCTGGAATAAAAACACAGCCATGCTGTCTCTCTGAGGGTATCACTGGCACGGCCCGACACACTTGAATGCAGGCATGAGTGGGTCAAGCAGGTTTATAGTGAGTTGTCAAGCTGAGGATATCACAAGCCCAGGATAGGGATCATATGTTACTTATTTTGCAGTTCACGCTCTCTCTCTCTCTGAAAGTGGCTTTACAAACAAATGGTCCAGAACTAAGAGAGGACAATGCAAATACAGGATGGTACAATGATTGTTGTGCAGTCACTCAAACAGTCTAGACTGAACTAACATCACTATACACTATACCCTGATCATATATACTTCATACTGCTGTTTCATTTACAGGACATACGGTCTTCTTGATAGATTAGAGTGATACTCAGTGAAAGTGTGTTTAACTGCTTGCCACTTTGTCCTTGACAGCCTTTGAGTAGGTCAACTGTTATTCTTCAGAGCTCACTTCTCTGGTGAAAAACCATGTAGAGTTAAAGAGACTTTTTGTCCTTGCGTCCTTCCAAATCACAAATATGTATTTTTGTACGGTCACCCATGGGATTGTATGTTTCTGTGTGTACAAACCTACAAATGTATGTGAACTTAATAATCACAATTGTATGTTGTATGTTTTTCAACTCAAAGATGCTGCTTAGAATACAGTAATTTATTATTCTATTTTTAAATGTACTTTACCTATGACTTGGAGATAGCATATGTCCATTCCGTCTTTAGAGATGTATATATGATATGGGTTCTTTCTGTGTGTGACCCAGGCCATCACTCTGTTATGATTATTAAAAAGAGAAGCGTCGGCAAAGGACTTTTTCTTCACATCCGTGTTATTTATTTGTTTCATGCTCTTTCTATAAAGATCCCCACAAGATCTTACCCAAGATAGAAAAACGAACGGCTTAACGTAACAGTTTACTTACAGGCTATTGAGTGCAATTCAATATGCCTTAATGTGGACTTGTGTCTGAATATAGGTGTATTTAAATATAAGTACATAATTAAGTGAAGCTCTCACCCACCCACCCACCCACCCGTACATCCCAACTGGGTGTCTGATCTGCGTAAACTCTTAATCCCTTAGATCTCTCCAGCAGCCTACTGTTGCCCTGCCATGCTTTAAATGTGATATCATTGTGTGTGTGTGTGTGTGTTTGTGTGTGTGTGTGTGAGAGAGAGAAAGAGAGAGAGAGGGATAGATTGAGTTTCGGCTGGCTTAAACCAGCCTGAGAAAAACAGAGAGAAAAACAGAAGCAAGAATGTGACCACCACTACACACACACACACACACACACACACACACACACACACACACACACACACACACACACACACACACACACACACACACACGTGCGCACACAGAAAAGAGATTGGAATGTAGCTAGCTTTAGCATTCAGTGTCAGCATCCTTGGCTCAGCTGTCTCCATGCCCTCAAGGCACATTTAAAAGATATGAAGGTCAGTGTTAAGTATGTCAAAGTCACCAACAAGCAATAAACACGTGCCAATCAGACATTAAAATACATACACACACACATGCACGTATATGCACGTGTATTTATCGGGAGCCAAGCAATCCACCATACATAGACAAAAAAAAGATGTTGGTGTGCTGCTGAGCTGTTTTTTGCAACCTTGATTACAAATCATTCAGGGTCATTTGCTAACACAGTGAGTTTGGCTGTTTTTTGGCTCTGAAGTCTGAAATAGCAAGACAGTCCAGAATGTATTTACCAGACCTAAAACTCTTTTGCCTGCCCTAGAAAGTATTTGCTGGATCGAGAAAGCATTTGCTGGACCTATAAGATATTTACCAGATCTAGAATGTATTTGCCAGATCTAGAACTTATTTGCTGGTATTAGAACGTATTTGCCAGATCTAGGACGTGTTTGCCAGCTCCAAGCTCGATCCATTCCAGGCTACTGCCATCCAGCTGAGTAGTTGAGCTGAGAGGTTTTCTTGTGATTTTTAAACAATGGATGGGGTAAAAGGAGTGTATGGGGTTGGAGTGGGTGGGAACATCCATCCATATGGCTTTTTTTTTTTTTTTTAAAGGATTCAGACTGTGACTGTTACAGGTTGCAAGGTGGAGGTGAATGTTATTTTTGAGAGTTGTTTGTGGAAGTCGTTTTTGAGAGGTGTCTGTTGGAGTCCTTTTTACGAGGTGTCCGCTGCCATCTCCTTCTGGTTCTTACCCTGAACGGTGTCTTTACCCTTATTTTGCTTCGTAAACAACCCAAAGGAAACCTGTAGCTACAAAGGTACTCCTGGTATCGCTCTGCTTTGTAACTCTAAACTCTCTCCTGAGAGAAAGGCAGAATTAAGACTGTCGCCATAAATCTCCTCGCCCAGGCGCAGCCCATTGCAGCGTGCAGGGCAGTTCATTATGACTCTATTTTTGTGCAGATGAGTGTAGCTGTCTACAGCCTGTCCATCACTCAGAGCAGATGCTGACAACAGAGAACCTAATTCTGATCCAACCCATCACAGACTCATTAGGCTAAATAAATCCGTCTGACAGATTGTCATACAGAAGCCTCATTAGTTTGCCAGCATGTGAATGTGATGGTGTACACACGCAGTTCTGTTTGTAAATAATCGAATAAATGATTTGCTGTGGATGCTGTGTAATGTTGAACATAAGGGTCGTCGTCTCTGTTTGTGTTGGTTTTGGCTGTCCCTGTGTACAGACCCTTTGATTCTTCCCTTACACACACACACACACACACACACACACACACACACACACCACACACACACACACACATACACACACCTCCCAAAACAAACATGTTGACTGCATGTTGCATCATGTATTTCCCCTCTCTGTGTCCAGGCTTCAGAGGCAGAGTGTGTGTTTGCAGAGGCAGAGGCAGGAGCAGAGGCAGAAGCAGAGGCAGAGGCAAGGGCAGGGGCAGAGGCAGAGGCAAGGGCAGAGGCAGAGGCAAGGGCAGGGGCAGAGGCAGAGGCAAGGGCAAGGGCAGGGGCAGAGGCAGAGGCAAGGGCAGAGGCAGAGGCAAGGGCAGGGGCAGAAGCAGAGGCAGAGGCAAGGGCAAGGGCAGAAGCAGAGGCAGAGGCAAGGGCAGGGGCAGAGGCAGAGGCAGAGGCAAGGGCAGGGGCAGAGACAGAGGCAGAGGCAGAGGCAGAAGCAGAGGCAGAGGCAAGGGCAGGGGCAGAGACAGAGGCAGAGGCAGATCATTCATCTCACTTTGCCAATGAGATCCCTCCCCAGTGGGCACGCTGTGATTCACTGTCACACTCATTTAGAGCCATTCTATCTAATGTGGTTTATGCTATCCCTCATAACAGTGTGTGTGTGTGTGTGTGCGTGTGTGTCTGTGTGTGTCTGTTTGTGTGTTTGTGTGTGTGTGTGTATGTCTGTGTGTGTGTGTGTGTGTGTGTGTGTGTGTGTGTGTGTGTGTGTGTGTGTGTGTGTGTGTGTGTGTGTGTGTGTGCTTTAAAAATGACACTTGGTACTGAGCTCAATGTCAGTCATCGCGCTAACTGTCCTCTCTTGGCAATGACATCATCCCAGCCGTCTTTCACTCATCTGCCCATCTTTAGTGCTGACACGCTCTCACATGCAACAACCCCTCCACGTGTCCCCTCCATCTTTGGACATGACATCATCACGTCCTGCTCTGCCTAAGTGATGACATCCACCGGCACCAAAAAGGTCAAAAGTCAATCTCTAGCACGCTTGACTGTTCAGCAGAAAAGGTTTGGCATTGCGATGATGCTTCTCCGGTGATGGTGACTTCATGACTTCACCCCTGGCAGGGTGCATACACAAGCATGCTATGTCTGACAGTAGGGTCCCCATTAATCAGTTTGGTGACAACTGTTCCAGAGCGATGACTCTCTGTCACAATGCCTCTCTGTTGCTACCTTCTCCCAGTCTTAAACTGTCATAGATCAACTTTCTCAGAACTAATAAACTAAGGCGTGAAAAGAGCATAGTTTTCAGAGAACCACAAAGCAATTATGTTCTAGTCATAATTCTAGTCCTTCTTTGCATTCAGAGTCAGAAAGTTGCATTTCATTTGCCATAGTAATGATCTAAAATGTTAAGGGTTGAAAAACTGTACAACAGTCAAAATTGACTACAATAAATGAATGACATGAATCACAATGATGCAATACATGTCCGGAGACAACGATCATGGCAGAATATGATCTACATGTAGGCGGGAATGATGAACAGGTTCAGTGTGTTTGAAAACTCGCACCAAAGCCAAGCTGTGGGAGAGTCCACCAGCCTGCCACTGCTAGCCCACATTCCCTGCGTGGAATTCTCATCTCAGAACATTCCACCGGACTCCAACTGGTCTGGGGGCGTGGCTAATGACTGTCATTCTAACTTTTTGAAAATGACAAGGTCAGCTCATGGATCATATCATGAACACTGAGCTCATGGCACATACTGTACACCTAAATAAAGATGATGATGAACAAAACAGCACGCTCTGTTGCAATCTGCGATCATAAACATCCTTTCCTTTGAGCAAAGCCTATTTTGTCAACATTTAAAATAAAAAGCACATTTACTTTGTAATCACTTACTGATGGGAAGTCTAAAAACTGTGGTCTAACAAGGCCTTCTTTATTAAGATTAGACTGCAGCTTACAGGATGCCACAGCAACATTGCTAGATTTTGTTGTTGTCGCCTGGAGGGAAATAAGACACATGCACGCTTATGCTTTGTTGATTTTTTGCCAGCTTTCAACTGTGTGCAGCCCCATATTCTAAGCTCACAGGCTTTTTGAAATACCGGGCATTGATGTTGGTACTATATGTTGGCTGGGCGACTTCCTGATAACGAGGTCACAGAGAACCTGTGTAAATGACACTTTTGTCGGAGGCCCTGATGTGCTCTATAGGATCGCCCTGGGGTTGAGTTTTGTCACCTTTGTTATTTGTTCTCTGCACCAATGACTGCTAGAGTATGCCTGAGTCAAGGTTTATAACCAAGTTTGCTGATGTTTAGGTGATTGTCAGTCTCCTGCAGGACCATGAGGTGGGCTATGGTCCTGTCTTGGACAATTTCATCAAGGTGTGATGATTCATATTTGCACTTGTCTCTAAGACAAAAGAGATGCTTATTGATTTCCACCAAAACCCTTCTGTCACAGCACCAACTTTTATCAACGGCATAGCTGTGGAGACAGTAAGCCAATACAGGTACTACTTAGGAAACGTCCTGGATGACAAAATTACTTTCGATGCCAACACTGACTCTGTCTCCAAAACGGCCCATCAGAGACTGTTTTTCTTGAGGAAGCTGAGGGGTTTTAATGTTGACAGATCGCTCCTGAAAATGTTATGTTCATCTTTTATTGAGTCCATTTTAACTTTTACAATGATCTGTTGGCTTGGCAACCTCAGCATGGTTAACAAAAATAGCCTACGGAAGACTGTTAAGCTTTGCCAGAAGACCAATGGCACTAACTTGAATAATCTTGACTGTGCTTATCGAGTAAGAGCCACTCAGGGGGCAAAGGTCATTCTGGCAGACACTCAACACCCTCTTCATGCAGTTTTATCTCCTGCCATCAGGAAGGAAGTCCACTTTCCCTAGGAGGGCCCAATCAAACAGCTACCTGAGATAATTTGTTACGTCAACTGTTGGGTTCTTAAACAAGCGGTACCTCCACAGGCTATTGCACACACATTCTAACAGGACTAACAGATTCTTAGTGTTTTATATCTCTTTGCAACCTCAATATGATGACATAAGTATTGATGTATTTAATATGTGTTTATGTCCTTTATTTATTTAGTATTTTATCTTATTTTGTTCTATTTTATTTTTTAATGTGTGTTGGTTGTGTTGACTGCTGTCCGCAAACCAACTTATTAAGCCACCTTCCTTGCAAACTCCCAGAAAGTCTGAATGCCCGCATGGTTGCCCATCTCATTGGATGTTTCCTGAAAGTTTAACTGCAGTATAAAGAGCATGTTTTTTTTATTAGGTCATTACGGCTGTGCAGCTTTATTATGGCCTAAAATATTACTTACAGCCACGTTGGCTCATACCTTGTCTTCTGATACTATATGTAATCTAGCCATCTGTCAGCATGATTCACTTTGACTTCAGATATGCTTAATGTCTGCTGAGGGATAACTTTGGCTATCAAAAGTGTCAGGTAGTTATCAGGTTGGAGCAAAGGCTGTTTCAGTGACAGCTGATAACAGTGACACTCTGAAGAAGCAACTAAATCCCGGGATCAATGATAATTCATAACCAGGATCCATGATAATTCATAATGGCTGATGGTTTGATAACATGATATATAATATTTCAGAAATACACTCATATGGTTGACATTTTTATAAAGGTTATTAATTAAAATAGGCACATCACAACAAACTTGGTTGAAAGGCCAATCATAACCTGGAATACTATGATGAATAACAATAAATAACCAGAATAATAAAAATGAGAAATGACCTCATCATCCACACTTTAGTCATATATTTTTAATGTAAAACAAATGCATTAATCTCTTAAACTATAAACCAGTTTCCTTTACATGTTCTGGATGCTTTTATTTTCTGCTATATGGTGTTCAGGGCATTTTTTCAACTCTGATCTGGGTAGTCATAGCCTGTCTTGTGGATCAGATAACCCAAAAGAATATCCTGGTTTCGATCAGTGGGCAACATGTTTTCAGCAGATACGGACTTTCTTGTGTATCTCATTGGTCTAATTTATGAAAGAATTTGAGTACAATGAGCATTCACTAGGATGTTGCCAGCTGTCTTTTAATGAAACTGGACGAGCCACATGAACATACTCGAGCTTAGCGGAGACACATTTAGATCTCGAACGCTCACTGAGCAGAGTTTCTGTGACAGTCACGCATGCTCACTGCCTCCCTCTGGCTACGATGTGGAATGCAGCTCGAAGACAAAAAAAAATTGTATCGCTAAAAAGAACATTCCACCTTCCGACTTTTAGACTCGTTTAGCTGTTGTTTAATCTTCTGTTTACAAGCCATTAACAGTGCAACTTGTGGTTTCCAGTGGCGATTAAGGTATTTCAATGCTTTGAGACGTTACAAGGATTGCTGTTTTGTGAGATTTTGCAGATCCAGCCTGTTACATAGGCCTATTTTGCTATTTGCTCAGGTAACTTAGATCATCCAAAAGGCATCAATTGAAACAGCAGCTTAGAGCTTCGTTGTTAAATTTCAACGTCAAAGAAATTGATTCAAATAATAAAAAAAACCTCACAGCGTTGTCAACTCCTCCCACGGAACGGGTTGCTATGAATCAATCCAAATATTACTGTAACAACCAACCCACAAATGAACGCTTGACGGTACATTTGGGAGAAGCACAGAGGCAGACAGTAGCATAGACATATATACCTTTATATGTCTATGGACAGTTTTATTGGTTTCGTGGTTTCCTGCCATTGAAGATAAACTCATGGATAAAGCCTGAGAGACTGTTTTCCACACAAAACCATTCACGGTGCTCTTTAGCACAGTTTGCAGCCCTAAGAAGGGACAAGGGATTTTATGCGTTCCAGATGACCGAATTAAACCCCTCTAAATATGATCTTGAACGGATAAAAGACATTTCCTAAATTCATGCATGTCCCAGTGTACTTATTCCAGTGATTTACAATGATGTTCAAATGGTCTGGTAATACTGGTATCCAGTTACAAAGGGTCCGAGATAAATAAGCTGAAGTCCGAAGAGTTCAGAATATGTTTGGCTAATCAATATTATAATAAATTATGATCATATCCTATGTAAAATCCGATTGAATATTTGTTCCAAAACTCTGCAGCAATGGACTCTACTTTTACTTAAATTGCTAAGAGAGAAGCCTTTTTCTTTTTTTTCCAATAGTTTTCAGATGTATTTGATAAAACTATGACTGTTGCTATAGTTATGGTGAAAATGCAATTGTAACGCTACATTTCAGTGGATCTCCTGTATCTACTGTGTTTCGTTATACATGGGTCCCCTTCAACCATACTTTCTCTGATAAAACAACCATGATTATACAGCCCCGTGTTTTGCAGAAAGGTTGGATACTGTCTGGGAGAACCAAGACCAGGCATACTAATTGATTCCATCGGCTCTTAGTACATCACAGGTCAAAGGTCAAAGTCAGAGGCAGTAGCTTAAAGCCGTCTGTGTCTGTGTGTGTGTGTGTGTGTGTGTGTGTGTGTGTGTGTGTGTGTTAAACAGAAGGTGGCATGTAAACAGATTCATCAGCACCCTTGTCCCCTGGGCTGCACAGTGGGACATTCAGCGGGGTGACAGTACATTACCGCTGTGTTGCGTAACATGGCCTCTCTCTTGGGTGAGGCTGGTGTTCATGCACTGTTCCTACCCCTCTGTGAAAGACGTGCTCAACATGGTGCTCCCTGTTCTGGATGAGTGTGCCTGAGCCATAATTATGAAAAGCAGATGGTGTGAGAGGGAAAGAGAATGCACAAACACGGAAAGACCAAACAAACACACAAACACAAAGAGAGAAAGATAGAGAGAGAGAGAGAGGGAGGATTTGAAAAGTGAGTGAAAATTGTGTGAAAGGAATGACTACTCGCGGCCACAGTGTTTGTAAATGTTCCGGAGACTGCAAAGGCAGGAAATGAGAGCGAGCTACATCAGTATTTGTACACACAGGGTTTTTCCTGTCCACAAAAACCACATTATGTTTGAAGCCCATTAAGGGGACATCCCATCTAGACTTTTCATTGGACAGAAAGACAAGACAAATACAGAACATCTCCAGCTGATCTATTTATAATTACGTTTTTCTCTGTTATTTTTAGTAAAAGATGTTTCTAGATGGGAGATAATCAGCTGAATAAGATTATTGGACTGACCAGGGAGTGGAGTTGGCGTCTATTTATCTAAATATGTGTTGTGAAAAATCACAGGACTTTTAATAGTTAATGATGAATAAGAGTGGAATTCTGGGTTGCTTTTTATCTTAATCGTTACTTAACTGCTTACTTCAAAGTTTTCGCAGAACACAGGGACCATTACTGATGCGCTGTGATGCAGAGCTCGTCCCTAGGCGCACGCGGCCAACTCCGTTTCCAAGCTCTGGTTTCCACGCGCCTCCTCCTAACAACATGGCGCCAGCGAACAGCTGTGCTGCCCGTGTAGGAGGAACAACATAACCAATACTTCAAGAGAACGAAATGGATGAAATGTGCTGCCTCGATCCTCTTAAACATCATTCAACTATTTGCTATTTCCCCGGAATTTGTTATCTTCAACACATGACCAAAGGAAATCAAACGGTGTCTTTAGCATCAGTTCTGTGCGGGAGAAACTGACAGGTTGAGTGAGATACCACCTGCTTCACTATGGCGACGGGACCCCGAAGATGAGTCTTGAGAATCTGTTCAATTGGTGTTTCCAGGCCACCGACAAAGGAAGTTTACATTTATTTCAAGGAGTTTAGGTTCAGGACATTTTAACTTCAACATAGCCGTTTAACCAAGGTAAGAAGGACGCTAGCCAAAAAAAAAAAAAAAGTTCTCAAGTATTTACTCTAATTCCATAATTCAGTCAAAAGAAACGAGGAGAGTGGATTAATGGAGGACGACAGGGGAAGAGAAAAATTGCCTCCTATATTGACGTCATCTCTTACGGTAAGTCTTCTAACATTAGTTTGCCTACCATGGCCTACTATGCCTATAAGTTGTAATTCTCATTCTTTCCAAATGTGTTTTGTGATGATATTATTTTAACTTTGATAGAATTAGCTGTCATACCTTTTAACATTTGGAACCATTAACAAGATTTTAGGTGATACATCATATTGCTTAATGATGTTTGTATATTTTAATGGTTAAAATATTGTTTCATTAACTGTAAACAAAAGCAAACAATTCCATTAGATATTAAATAAAGCCTCTTTTGTGTCATTATGTAAATGAGACCAAATGTGCATCCTCCTACACATCTCTCTCTCTCTCTCTTCTTCCCTCCATCTCTCCCTCTGTGTCTCTGTTTCTCTTCATCCCTCTCTATCTCCATCTCTTTCTCTGGCCAGTCTTTGTCAGAGCCTCTGGGTCCAAAATGGAAATCAATACAAAGTACAAAAACAGGAAATCTATTTGAAACAGGTGTAATTTCTTAAGTAACACAAACACAAACAATAGCAAATGTCCAATGGACATTAACAATAAGCCATTTATCTGCTTTTAAAAATATAGTATCTACTCTGTATATAACCTCATATTAAATAGGCTCAGTAGTTTTAGGGTAGTTTGGCCTATAGCTTTTTTCAAAGATCACTATAAATAAATATGATGGAATTCAATGTAATTGATCCCTTCATTTTTCAATCCGACTTTAACTAATGTGATGGGATTAATCCTTGTCTAGCCTTTGGCCTATACAAACAAACCAGAGATTAGAGACATAAACTCATTAGATTGTAGGGATTAGTTCTAATCCCCTTGTCATTTACATTATACATTTAGATTGGAAGGATTCCCAGTATTCCCCAGTATAGTGGAAATAAATTTGTTTATGGAAAAAAGTAGAGCTTTCCTGCAGTTCATCTTCCCCCACCACACAAACGGAATTCTGGGATTGAGCTAACCACCCAATCGGGGAGCCTCATTTTTTCGCCCCTGAGTAATGTCTGGAAATGCCATAATAGAGCTTCCACTCTCCATCTCTCCCCTTCCCTCTCCCTCCCTCCATCTCTCCCCTTCCCTGTCCCTCCCTCCATCTTTAGTATATCTTCTCTTCCTACTGCACAGCATTCTCCTTTTCTATATTTCTCTTCCACTTGGTTAGCCCCCCCCCCCCCCCCCCCCCCCCTTTAGGGGGGCCATGAGAAATGAGTGTCTGGATTTACTAGGTTGTGGAGAGGTTGTGGGGCAAGTCATGTTTTTACACAGGCACAGACATGGACAGTTATATGCTCATAAATGGTGGTAGGGTTGTTTGGAGGAAAGTATTAAGGAAGGAGGAGAGAGGAGTTTCAAAGGGGAAAAAAGAAGGAGATTGGGAAAATGGGAAATGTTTTGTTTTGGTGGGTCTAAGATAGGACTATACGCCCTGCTGCCCACAATATCTCTTATCCTTTCATTCAAAGCAGTGCTCATAGAATCTCTCTCTCACTCTCTCAATTACATTTTTCATATATCTTTATTTCAATTCAAAGTGCTTTATTGGCGTGACACATTGGCATGACATTTGTATTACCAAAGCAGTCATACAAAGGATAAGGAACAAGAGATCTAATTGTCTATGTGTATATAGTCTTAAAGGTAGGGTAGGCAGTGTTGGAGAAACTAGATTTTGAAAGTGTACACCTGAAAACATCCCAGCCCCTTCCTTCAGGCCTTCCTCCAGAGTCACTCCTCCAAAACACATGAATGCGCTGCACTGCATGACTACTGCTGGAGGACTAGTCCACGAGAGAGAGAGCGCAGTGAATCACTAACCTTATCCAACTACCTAATGTCTCATTCTCACATCTACAAAAACACATAAATAAGCTACATTTGTACAACATCCTGTTTAAAGCCAATATATAAACTAACATAAGATAAATATTAGATAAATTGTTGTAGGTATTGTTATTGGCTGCTATTGGCTGTTATCTCGCTAGCTTTAGCAATATGTCTGTCTAGCCTTGTGGAAGACTCCAGTCTTGGGCAAGGGCCACACACGCAGAATGCAGATAGACAGGAAGATAGGCCATCTGATCATTTCCTTCAGGCGAAATGAAATGGTTGGACAGGCTTTTTATGGCCCTGCGACTGCCACAGATGACAGATTTTATTTATTTTTATTGTCAGAACATTTCATTCATTCACTGCTGTTGGGATGGAAAGGCAATTCAATTGTGAACCTACATAAAGTAAACATACTGTAGATATTAAAGGAAAAAAACAATACAGCATATAAAAAAAACATGCATATAGAAACATTAAACATATTTACATTCACTCTCGCTCTATGTCTGAGTTGCAGTGTTTGTCTGTATGTCTACCTATCTAGTTTCTATGTAAAAAAAACGATACAGCATATTGAAAAACAATATACATAATGTATAGTAACATATTTACATTCAGTCTGTTTCATTAATGTCAAATGCTTTAAAAAGGGCACTTTTGCACAGTTACATAAATAAACAAACATTATTTGGACTTTGGTGTGAGTGGTCTGGGGCTTATTAGAACCAATGGTGCCTCTATTATGACCAGAGGCCTTTTCATGACTTTCAAATTAGCCCGATATGTGTGTGTGTGTGTGTGTGTGTGTGTGTGTGTGTGTGTGTGTGTGTGTGTGTGTGTGTGATGAATATGTGTGTTTGTATGTTTCTGTGTGTGTGAGAGATAGAGGATGAGTGTGTGTGTGTGTGTGTGTGTGTGTGTGTGTGTGTGTGTGTGTGTTTCCATGGATGGTGTGTCAGGTGAAGTGTGTGTTTGACGGTTTGATGTGCATTGTGTTTGGTCCTGGCGATGCCTTGAAAGAGGTGCATTGTACTGAGGCTCAGGATAGATGGAGAGCCGCACGGCTTTCATCCAATGGAAATTTATCCCGCCAAGTGCTGTGTTGTGGAAAAAGGTCTGTTAGTGAGAGAGGAATGAAGTGAGACTGAAAGAAGGAGAGAGAGAGGAAGAGAGAGAGGGGGGAGGGGGAGAGAGAGAGAGAGAGAGAGAGAGAGAGAGAGAGAGAGAGAGAGTATCCTTTTGTGAAATGCTTAGCTTGAGTGTGTTAAGGTGTGGGTTTAGGTGCTTGATGGATGATATGAATAGATGCAAAAATAGTTATAGCAGTGCCTGAGAAACTCAAAATGAACTAGTGAACTACGCTGTTCCCTATATAATTGTGTTCCATGTTCCACATATATTTGTGTCTGTACAATTTGTGATTTTCTGTCAAATGTGAAATGTCCATCTGAGAATATCTTGACCACCATACATTTCTTTGATGTGTTTTATTTGCTGTTTGTGCATCTGGTCCATTTGCATGTGCATGTTTCCTGTGTGTTTGTCAGGGTTTTGGACAGGGCATGAAGAAGCCATACCCCTGCCTGAGTGGCTTTACGTCCAGCATGAACCACCGCAGGGCAAACACAGTGTGCTCACGCTTGGGTGAGTTACCATTGTATGAATTGGAAATATTGTGTTTACCTCTGCCAAGGAGGTTTTGTTTTTTTCGGTGCCGTTTGTTTGTCTATTTGTCTGTTTGTCAGCAAAAACTACTGATTTTCATGGAACTTGGTGTATTATGGGCAGGGGCGGACTGGGGGAAAAAAGTGGCCCGGGAGTTACTGTCAGACCGGCCCACTCAATACACGGTGCGCGGCCCACTCAGTACACGGCGCGCTGCCCACTCAATACACGGCGCGTTGCCCATTCAATGCATCGCATGTATCGACCAGTCAGTGGCCTACTAGGAAAAATACCCATACATTTAACATTATTTTGGATGATTACAAAGAAATTACATCATATATGTTTTTTTTTTAATAACATTTGGATCCACCAATTTGCCTGGGTGGACACATGGAATAAAATGATACTGGCTATTGTAACACTCCAAGGTTGGTATAGTTTGCTAGATGAATAGGCTTAACTCTGGGCTAGTATCAGATGGTTATACGTATAACTACAGAACATTAAGGAATGAATATCCACACAATAAAGAAACTGGAATCAGAGGGTAGAATTAGTATGAACTATATTGTAGAAATGAACAGAATAGAACATACGATGGGGTGTGAACATCAGTGGTATCAGTAGTGTTGCATGCGGGTGTGTGATTGTGTGTGTGTGTGTGTAGGGGTGTTGAAGATGCATAACAAAACAATAAGTTAAGTAACAGAACCTAAACTAACTCTGCTGGCCCGGGTGCATTATAGTCACATGATAATAAAAAACAATATCAGTATACTCATGTGTTATTATGACCTCACTATCTAATCTAGATAACATATTAACATTGTTTATAATGTTAGTGTTGTGTGTAACACGGTGATTTTAGCATAACAAGCTAGATGGTTAACTTATTTTACATAAGTTATTAAAAATTATAAGATTGCCCTCTTTACAACTACCACCATGGATAGCTTGCTCATCGATTGTAAACAAGTGACAGCTAACATGTTAAAGCAGATCATCTCGATGATGACAACAGCGCCAGCTTGCTTATTTTACCAGATCATAACGGTCTCAATTTTGGACATTTATCTACCTAACGTTAGCTAGGCTAGTTGGTGGAGAACGTTACCTCATCTGTGAAAAGCAAGCTAACATTGGCCAAGTCAACGCCACAACTTACCTTGTATCACTGTCACTGTCACGCGAAATAACAGTCGTAAATGGCCCAGAGTTTTCTTAAATGCAATTCCTCAAAACTACCAGATGCCCCACGGGCCGCTCCGTGTTAGAAGGGCTGACGGCACACGTCACTATGGTTGCGTGCCCTGGCGGGGCGTGTATGCAAATCCAGGTGCGTTTAATTTAAGAATCCTCATCCTCAATCTGCACAGCTGAAAACACTTCGGCTGTGTAAGAACCCATTTTCAGGTGTTCATTAATAAGGTGGAAATCGTTTCCTACGTTGAATTTCTGAAGTCCGTAAGAACACATTTCAGAAGACACTTCAGAACATTTTCGAAAAATAGGCACCATGAGTGTGAATACAGATCGCGAGGAGGAGTATAAAAATCAGTCAGTGATTCAAATGTTTATAGTTAATAGAGGAAATTCTACGTGTTCTGAGTAGTATTGAAAATAGGTGGAGGTGCCGACAGTGCAAGTGAGGAGGGCCGGTTGGTGTTAGAAGAGGCCTGGTATTTTGGACCATCCCAACCTCTTCGGCCCACCGGGGATTCCCCCGGTATCCCCGATGGCCAGTCCGCCCCTGATTATGGGCCAAGGAAGAACCCATTACATTATGGAGCGGATTTGAATCACGCAGCGGTGCCGGTGCCCTTGCCCTCGAAGAGCCCTTCTAGTTAATCATGTTATATTTCCCTTAAAAACCAAACCCCTTTTTCAAAAAATACATGCTTGATACTAAGAACATTTGCCATGGATTTGTGAGGCAGATCGTGTATGTTAGTGTAGCTATTCAGTCAGGGACGGCTAGTCCTTCCTCAATGTATTGCTAAAACCCTAAACCCTAAACCCCATTCTCTGAACCAAAAGCTCAGTGTTCTGAACCCATTTATGGGACCGATCACTCTTTTGGCAAAACCATTGCAAACGATTTTCACCTAGTAAGATACACTTCGCAGATCTCATTCACTCTTTTTACAAAAGTCTGAACACATTCCCACTCACTGAAACACATGTTGCGCCAAGATGCACCTGTGGAGCATAATGCTAACCACAGGTGGAGGACGTTAAACACGGTTACAAAACCCAATGACGCGAAATTGTCCACGCTCGTTGCTAATGATATGATGAAGCCAATATCAGCCAGTTCAGAGTGCAAAGGTTGTTGAAGGTTGAAAGTTGATACCAACAATGGATGGAAACAATCTGAGGGGCAAAGGAAGAGTGCGTGTAAGTGGTTGTGTACGAGGAGGAAGAGGAGGATAGACCACAGGGGGATAAGGCTGGGTTCAATCTGACGAAGAGGAGAAGGAGAGGCATCCTGTCTGTGTCGCAGTTTGGGACAACGTCAGTTTTCACCGTGGTGTCCTGATACAAGAGTGGTTCGGCATCAACCAGCAATCCATAAATGCTTGCCTTCTACCATACGCCCATTTCTTCAAGCCACTAGAAGGCTTTGTCTCTGCATGGCAGTGGAAGGTATATGACCAAAAACTTTACATCATGGAAAATCACCCACAGGCCATAGAACTGCCTGTGGTGACATAGGTGTGGTGTGTTGCCAAGGCTGGATCCAGCACACCAGAGGGTTGTTCCCCTGTTGCCTGGCATGGGAGAACGTAGCCTGTGATGTAGATGAAGCCCTCTGGCCTGACCCAGCACAAAGACGTGATGCTGAGGCCGAATGAATCACTTGTTGACTTACATTTACGGTGGGCTGCAATGCGCTTCTTCTGTACAACAAATTTACATGTTGTCCTTTTCCTTTGGCCTTTTGCAGGACTGTATTTTTACTGATGCAAGTGCTGAATCCACAGACATTCGCTGTATTGCTTTCAGTACTTACAGTATGCAATATCTAAACTGTGTTACTGAGTTTTGTTTTTGGAAAACACAAACTGCATTAACTGAATTATAAATAATAAACTGTTTTGATGTTGTGTGTAAGGACTGCTCAGTGGTGTTTTTATTTTGACCGGCTTCGTGTACGATCTGAAAACACTGCTTGATTTGGAGCACAGATAAAAGGCGATTTGAGGCGATTGGTTGATTTAGCAAGAAGAGTCAGAGGTTTTGTGAATGTAGTTTGAAAATTGGGTTTTGAGTTTACAGTTTTGAGAAAAAGGGTGCAAGGCTTCAAGAAATGTGTCTTAGCAAGTGTGAAAAACTGTAAACATGTTTATATGGATATTATATTTAGAGAAGGGAAGGGGAAGACAGAGAGAGAGAAAGAGTGAGGGAGTGATATATAGAGAGAGTGAGGTAGTGAGAGAGAGAGAGGGATTGAAAGAGAGAGAGAGAGTGAGGGATTGAGAGAGAGAGAGAGAGAAGGATTGAAAGAGAGAGAGAGAAGGCTTGAGAGAGAGAGGGATTGAGAGAGAGACAGAGAGAGAGAGAGGGATTGAAAGAGAGAGAGAGAAGGATTGAAAGAGAGAGAGAGAGAGAGAGAGAGAGAGAGAGAGAGAGAGAGAGAGAGAGAGAGAAGGATTGAAAGAGAGAGCCAGAACTCTTTGTTGTGTCTGAGGAGGAGCTCATCCGCAGAGCGTTTGTCAGACTCTCTTATGCGCTGGTGTTCCTTTCTCTGCTACTGATGCCAAAAGAATTATGCAAACCTCGCCTAAATCAAAGCCACATGAGAACGACTTACTCTTCAGCACTGACACACACACACACACACACACACACACACACACACACACACACACACACACAAAAACACACAAAAACAAGCACACTCACACACACACACACACTGCCACACACAATGATCTACAAATGCATGCTCATGGACACATATAATTCCTCACACACAAACACACCCTCCTGACACACACACACACACCATGATTATATACTAAATTATGATTTGTTTTTCATGAAGCTAAAACATCATTTAATGCTTCCCAGGCCAAATTCCTGGTTTCACTGGTTGAATGAAAGCGTGACAATTACGTGACAGTAATAAGAGAAATGGGATATAAGATATGAGTTCATCATAGGTCATCTCGCTTTTTCATGGATTTAATGAGGTTTTACTAATGAGGGCAGCAGATTATTGCTGGTACTAGACCACAATACATTTTGTTCCTTTTAAAACATCTGTATGTGTGCGTGTGTGTGTTTGTGTTTGTGTGTGTACGTGTGTGCGTGTGCATGTGTGTGTGTGTGTTTGTATGTGTGTGTGTGTGTGTGTGTGAAAGAGAGAGAGCCTCTTGAGTGTTGTTTCTGCCTTTGCTGTGTGAACTATTGCTGGGTTCCCATGACTACCTGTGTATCCTGCCAAAACATCTGATGACAGTGTTTTATGTTGTATCCCCTAGCAACTATCTGTGATGTTGCACTGTCAGCCCAATTAGCATGTGTGTATCTGTTCTATATATAAGTATACTTGTCTTTGGGATTACAGTAATGCAAAGTAAATATTTGAATCTATGAAATGGACTTCTAATACTCACATGTTCACATAGTTAGTTAGTTCACATTTTATAGTTTTACATTTGCTTTACTCCTTTACTATTTTTACTCCTTTACTTTACGATTTAACTTATTTTTATGTTGATAAAGATATGTAGATTGCGGTTCCATTTTGAACTGCCCCATTTGTTTGATAATGTTCTATAAAAATAAACTAGAAATGGTCGGACAGTACAGTAATATGCTGACTATGCAGCTTCATTAATCATTTAGCAATTAAGCATTATTAATAATGATACAAATATGATATAAGCCTAAGAAAAGTGTAGAAAACAGTATTGCTAAATACTCTCTCTCTTTCTGTGTCTGTTTTTGTCTGTGTGTGTGTGTGTGTGTGTATGTTTGTGTGTGTGTGGGTGTGTGTGTGTGTGTGTGTTTCTGTGTGTGTCTGTGTGAGTGTGTGTGTGTGTGTTTGTCTGTGTGTGTGTCTATGTGTGTGTGTGTGTGTGAAGGTACCGAGTTGCCCCCTTTGAGCACAGACGTCAGGCAAAAGCAGCGCTTCTCCATCGACACTCTTCCCCAGGAAGCGAAAGCCCCTTTCCCCAGCGACCCCGTCATCCCACTCCGCATGAAAACTGCCCGCCAGTTCCAGTGAGTGGGCGCTGTGACACTGTGGGCGTACGCTGCAGCCTTTGGTGTCTGGGTGTTTGTGGGGCTGGGTGTGTGTGTGTGTGTGTGGATGTGTATGATGCTGTGTTTGGTGCCTGTGAATTTGTTGTGTGTGTGTGTGTGTGTGTGTGTGTGTAGGTGTGTGTGTGTGTGTGTGTGGATGTGTATGCTGCTGTGTTTGGTGCCTGTGAATTTGTTGTGGCAAGGTGTGTGTGTGTGTGTGTGTGTGTGTGTGTGTGTATGTTTGTGTGTTGATGTGCTTGCTCTGGCTGTGTTCTGCAGGGAAGACTTGGAGAGATCATTGGCGTCAGGAGACTGGAGAGAAGTCCGAGAGTTTTATCTCACCACATTCGAGTCCTTCCTGGAGCTCAATGCTGCTTTTAAGGTGAAACACCAAACAAGTTGGAGAGGAGGATAGACAAAAAGAAAAGAGAGAGAGAGAGAGAGAGAGAGAGAGAGAGAGAGAGAGTAGGAAGTACCAGCTGTCCCTCTGGAAAACATTAGTCATAACAAAAAGACCGTAAAAAGACCTGAGACTCCCTGTATGTCTATCCACACATGTACACACACACACACACTCACACTAACACACACACACTCACACTAACACACACTATTCAAAGCAGGACGGCTGCCAGTAGACTGGTGAGGTTTAGCTCCCGACACGGTTGTTTGTGCTGCCATTAAAAACCTCACTGTAAAACCCTTAACAACGGGAGACACAGCCTTTCCCTGCGTTCACCCTCCCTCTTCTTCGCCCTTCACCCTCCCTTTTCTTCGCCCTTCACCCTTCCTCTTCCTCGCCCTTCTTCTTAGAGAGAGGCCAACGCCCCTTTCAACACCATCGAGGACTCTGGGATCGACTCCAAATTCATCAACGTTGTTTTTGATGCTTTACTTCAGACTGTAAGAATACACTCTTCATGTCTCACTCGCTTTGATTGTTGATGTTGTTCACCATCTTTTGTCCAACCTTGTCCGTGTTACGAAACCCTGTTGGATCGCATAATACTCACACATCAGCCATCTACATTTTGTTATATCCATCCTTAATACTCAATAGCAGACATGTAAACAAATGGTCTAGTAGAAATGCGGCCATCTGTCTCTAATGACTTCATTACTGTTCCATCAGCCCCAAGATATCCAGAAGTCTGTACTGAAGGGGATCATAAACAGCTTGCTGAGGGAGTGGAAGGGGTGAGTAGCAGCGGTGGAGGTCTTATGTGGCTTACATGATGCTGATGGCCTTCTCATCCGGCATTGTCTGCCATTAGACAGCGTGTGTTGTCTCATAAAATGGCAGCTATTGTTCTTTTTTTCATAGGCCGCGAACAAAAGATGACCTGAGAGCGTACTTCATTCTCGTGCAGGTAATGCTGGCTACTGGAGCTGCTTTATTCTCGTAATAGGAAGGCTAAACCTATTGTCACAATGATTTTCAAAGTAAAAAAAAAAACAGGCTCACTGCAACTTTAATTGGAGTTGATTTACAGTGTGGCTGCTCCTCAGTTTGAGCATGGAATTCATCTTTATGTGGGCTTGTGTGGCAGGGCTGCTGGTAAGCTGAGTCCACTGCATAGAGCCTTGTTGTTTAGACAGGCACTCAGTACGTGGCGTGCTTAAACCAGCTCCTCAGGTCAGAGTGGTAATGATGTAATGTTCCACAGTCGCCGTGGTGATGGGATGAGGTCACAGTGGGACGGGGAGTGGCTAGTTTCCTGTAAACCATGAGATTCTGTTTGACAAGCTGAGAAATGCATGCTGACTTTTTCACAGGCCTTTTTCTCATTGCTCTGTCTGTGCTCCTTCTTTTATTTCTCTCCCACTGCTCCTGTATATGTGTGTGTGTGTGTGTGTGTGTGTGTGTGTGTGTAGAACCCTCAATACTCCCACACCAGTACCTATGTGATCTACGCTCACCTGCTCAGACAGATAGTGTCACTCTCAGAGGCTGACCAGCACTTCCTCATGCACTGGTTTAAGAGGTGAGTCATATATCAGATAACTGAGTTCATATTGTAAGTGAGCCCAAAGGGGCTATTGCACAGTTTACAAGAGTTCACATTTTTGGTTTAAATGTTGCATTCATGTAGCGACTCCTTAAATTTTTTCTAGCCGTAATGTTCTCTAATATGTCAACATCTTAAAGAGTTTGTCCCCCTCCCATCTGACTCTCTAATTAATCTGTTTTGTACTCGTGACACATGGCTTGGTTACGGTGTGAACACTGTCAAAAAGGAAACGGAGCAGAAAATGTGCTCTGAATTATGAAAAAATGAAATGAACAAAACAGCCTGTGGGGAAGACAGATGACCTGCATGATTTTCACTTGGAAAAAGGCTGAATATCAGTGGAAAATCAGGTCTGTCCTTCTCGACCCAGATACTGCTGAGACGATGAGTGAGATGATTGAGCCTTGAGACTTTATTGTTTTGGCGCTATGTAAATCAAATTGAATCGAATAGAATTGAATTGAAACATTGTGTGGACTTGGATAGAAGATGTCCCCGAAACTGGCAGACGCACAGCTGGATCCTCAGGCTGTGGAAATCATATGTATCAGCAAGCACAGCACTTTCCACTGATGCTCAACTGCTCTAAGCCCACAGGTTCACATTGCTGTGTGTTACTTTTTTCTTTTAAGATGGTACATTTTGCACACAGTGTTTAAAAAGTGCATGCCTAGTGTTTATACTTAAAATTACTTTTTTTAAATTACTTAAATGCACAGTGGCAAAGCCACCGATTTGTTGTTCTTGTTTCTGTAATGAGCAGTTAAATAAAAATGTAAAATGTGGGAAAGAATATTTGACACTAAATGTATCTAATATTGTGTTGGTCATATTTAAAACATTCATTACGTTTTGTTGGGAAAAAAAGAGGATAAAAAAAAAATCGCATATTAAATCGCAATCGCAATATTTTGGTAAAAAATCGCAATTAGATTATTTTCCCAAATCGTTCAGCCCTAATAGAGATACAATGGGCACACACGACTCTCAGTACTGAGTCTGTAGGAGTCCGATGTGGGATGGGACAAGTTCATCCAGAGGCTGGCGTATCAGAGAATTTTCTAGAACAATGTTTGCTCAGGCACCACCTACACTCACAGAAACACAGCCAGCCTCAATACTTGACACACGTCATGGAAGTAGATGTGTGTAATGTCCCTTGTGTGCTCGTGTGTTTGTGGGGTCAAAGGTTGTCTCCACGAAGGTTCAAGCAGCTGGTGGAGCGTCTGCTACAGTTCATCTCCACCCGCCTCTTTCCTGCTACACCCGACGACCTTCCTCCAATCAGCAAGTGCTCCTGGTGGATCCCCTCGGCTACAAGAGTGTTGGCCCTCCTCAGTGAGTCATTAGATGCCCCAGATGCCCACTAACACAGCCCAGCCTAGATACCCCACTAGATGCCCCCAACACTACTGCAAATTGGGCTAGGTGCCCTTAACTAATGCAAACTAGACTAGGTACCCCCATTGGTATTGGTACCCCATTAGGTGCCCCAAAACGACTGCAGACTCGGCTAGGTGACCCGTTAGTAGGGATGAGAATTGATAAGATTTTAACGATTCCGATGCCTTATCGATTCCCGCTTATCGATTCGATTCCTTATCGATTCTTATTGGGCAAGGGGTGAAAAAAAGAGCACAAACGGGTTTATTTACATTCATTTTCTTTTATATAATTTTCTATAATGCTGCACACACCATATACAGTATGTATATACACATTAAAAAAAATGAAATAACCAAAAACATTTATACATATTCCTCTTGAACTTAAAATAAAACTTACATAACTTAAATAAATTTAAATAAATTTAAACATGTTCCTAGAAATTAACCTAACGAAAATCTGGGGCATCTACCGTAGTAAAAGGGTGCAAACCTTTCACCACAAACTTAGTCACTGCTCGGTGACATTCGTTGATCCTCTCCTCGGTAATTTTATTTTTCCCTGCCTCGAAGAAAGGATGGGCTAGAGGTGTACATGACGTGCTAGCTGTAGCCTGTGACCCAGACAGACTACCAGCCTCTGAACCGGTCTGACTGAACGTCATCAGCTAAATTGGATGGAAATGGAGATTATCTATATAGTGAAAGCTGGTTTACACAATGAAACAAATGGCACTAACAAAATCGCTGAATTTGCTGAGCTGACATAAAGCCACATTAAAAGGGGAGGCAAACACTACCTCTGCCTCAATGTAGGGGGCTGAAAATGGAAGATTCTATAGCCAAGGTAGCGTAGCTATATGCTAAGTTTAATAATGGATTAAAAGACGATATGCTCAGTATAATAATGGGTTGACACGAAAACGCGAACGTTTGCTGATAACACACGCCTTCCGATAATTAACACCGTTACGATCAAACATTTCTCAAAACTGGACTTTCAATCCAAACGTGAAGTGATCAATAATGGGAGACCAATGCCGGAGCTAAAATGTATGCTTCAAACGAAGGGACAGAAGATAACTTGATCGACTACACACAATAAAGGCAAATTGCTTCACACAGTGAGTGGTTGTGATCACTTTTGAAGAGTTTACCTTGGACAGAAAGAGATGAAGCGCCGACATTAGCTGAGCTGCTGCATGCATCGAAGACATGACATTCCTGTAATTTAATTCCATGCTGTGTGTTCAAATGCTTATTCATATTTGTTGTATTTCCGCCCTTCGACGAAATAGACTTTTTACACAGGTTACAAGTGGCGTAGGTGTCATTTTTGTCGTGTGAAATGGAGCCAAACTTTAGAACGCTTCTGCCTAGTTGCCATGTTTGCTGCAGTCTGAAGAAGAAACTAAAAAAGTTCGCGCATACGCAACGCCACAAAGGACCGATAGCAGAACCGTTAAAGAATTTGGCTGACGATTCCAAACAATCGGTTCACTTTTTTCGATTCTCATCCCTACCCGTTAGGTTCCTCAAAATGACCTCAAACGTTTTATGCATTTTATATACAGAAAACAGAAAAAACAACTGTGTGTGAATCGCACATTACAGTGTTTCGTGATCGCTTACACACTATAACCAGGCCTGTTCACCAAACAGCCTAAAACATGATGCCATCTACCAAAAGAGACCCATTTTCCCCAAACTGTAAACACTATTCCCCTGTTTTAACACATGATTCAATTTGTTGAACCTCTTGTGCAAAAGTTTACAAACAGATTCCTTCATATTTCATTGGCCGCACCATGGACTCATTTAGAAAGTTTATTGTTTACAATTTACTGTGCTAAGATATGTAAACAATTGCATACAAACAAAAAACAGAAAAGACAACTGTTTATAAATTGCACATTAATATTGGGGAAATGTCATGCCTTCAGAAAGCATTTTCATTTTTGTTTTACTTTTAAATTTAAAATGGTGGTACTGATCTGAAATGATTGTATTCTGATCTTTGATGGGCTTTTAGATGCAGCCAACAGCCTGTCCTCCCCTCCCATCCTCTCCTACACGGACTTCTACAACATCGCGCTGGACCACATCGACATCATGGGAGAGTACAGGACCTGGCACGGCAACTCCAACAAGTAAGGAGCATGTTCTCTCCCCATACTCCCTCATCCACCCACTCATCTCCCACACACATATCACTCACACACACACACACACACACACACACACACACACACACACACACACACACACACACACACACACACACACACACACACACACATATCACTCACACACACACACACACACACACACACACACAAACACACACACACACACACACACACACACACACACACACACACACACACACACACACAGAGAGACACCACAGCTACACATACACACCCAAATTCACAAACACACACACACACATATACACACACACACACACACACATACAGACACACACACTTTCTGTTTATGAAGATGTTTTTTCTCCCTGCCAGGTTCTCTTTCTGCCAATTTCCTTTCATCCTGTCAGCGGCAGTGAAGAAAGCCATCATACAGAGAGACTCAGAACAACAGATGATCAGCATAGCCAGGGTGAGACACACACACACACACACACACACACACACACACACACACACACACACACACATGTACGCGCACACACATGCACGCACGCACACACACACGCACATGCATGCACACACACAGACACACGCATGCACGCACACACACACACACACAAGCACATACACGCACACTCACACACTAACTCAGTGTGCACAGAAATGCATTACTCTCTAATGCAGTATATGCCTTATACTGGGGTCAACCAAAGTACGACAGTAAATATTAGTCATTATGTAAGTGAGAATAATTGACCTCTGGATAACACTGAACCTCTGAGTCGCAGATGCAGTGCTGTCAGTTGTAACAGTCTCTGTTGTGGTTTTGTGATGGACAGCAAAGTCTGGTGGATAAAGTATCCCGGAGACAGAGAGTGGACATGAACCTGCTTTTCCTCAACATCAGAGTGCGCCGCACACAGCTGCTCTCGGACTCATTGGATGAGGTAATACACACACACACGTTTGTACACACACACATGCATGCATACACACAAACACACACACACACACTCTCACACACACACACACACACACACACACACACACACACACACACAAAGGCACACAGAAATACACACAGACACACACATACACGCATGTGTATTTTCTGTATTGCCCCTCAGTTGAGCAGGAAGAGGGCCGAGCTGAAGAAGAAGCTGAGGGTGACGTTTGTAGGAGAGGCTGGACTGGACATGGGGGGCCTCACCAAGGAGTGGTTCCTCCTGCTCGTCAGACAGATCTTCCACACAGACTACGGTCAGTGTCCCCCCAAAGCTCAGAGAACTCAAAGAACTAGGATTCCCTGACATTTGCAGGTATATTTGTACACACACGCACACACACACACACACACATAAACACACACACACACACACACAGGCATGCTAACCAGTGGTGGGAGCGACCAGATGAACTGAGCTGGGAACCTGACACTTTATTACAGCCTAAGTGAGTTGTTCATCAGCGCCAGCACAGCTCACCCTCTCTCCTTCCTTTCACACATATATGCACGTGCACACACACACACACACACACACACACACACACACACACACACACACACACACATACACACACACACACACACACACACACACAGATCCAGCCTCGCCCTCGGTTACTGCTGCTGCTGGTGCTTCTCCCAGGCTGTAAAGCTGCAATAACTGTGAAGCCCTTTACGGCGGCCCATGTGTTTCTCTTGGAGTTCCTCTCACACACACCGCCGCTCCCTCACACACTGACTGCTGACTGGATTTTTCCGAGGAGGAGAGACTCTTCCAGAAGCGTGGGAAGTCTGCTGGCTCAAACGTGTACCAAAGGCCATCTTTATTTTAGAAATGGGAGACTTGCCTCTGTGAGATCAGCTGAAAAGTTGTATTTTGCTCCCGGGCTTTGGTGATAATGACAGATGCAGGCACCACAGTAATAGTGCATGAGGACTTCAAGATCCTTACTCAGGATATAAATATTACACTGTGTGCAAACTCCACTTCTTCCTCTGTGTTTTTCTCAACAATGTTAGGACTCAATGTTACTCTTCAACGCATCTTCTAATAATGGTTTTGATCTCCCCCGCTCTGTTTGTCCCAGGCATGTTTACGTACCTGAAGGAGTCCTGTTGTCACTGGTTCAGCAGTTGGAAGTGTGACAACCTCTCTGAGTTCCAGTTGGTTGGGACGGTATCCTTTCACAGCCAGCTGGGAGGGGGGGGGGGGGGGGGGGTCTGTGTCAGCTGGTGTAGATGCAAACAGTTCAGATGCATTATACACACTGGAGGGATAAATTATCATGTGTGTTTTCTATGCGGTAAATCTGTCGAGGATCCACAGATGAAGCATTTATATATCACATATATTACGACCGGAGCCAACAGAGTTCATGCACTTGTAATCGCAAAAACACTAGTGGATCCTGCAACTTTTTTCAGTGTAAAATTGTGCAAACACCAGATTTTAAAGTGGAAAGCAACCGAATTATTGAGAGAAACTAATTGATTGAATACTACTAATTGAGGTGAGAAATGGCCATTTTGCTCTTAAAAATATAATTTACCAGGGTCTCAAGGGTCTAAACTTTTAAACAGTGTGTGTGTGTGTGTGCTGTTTCGAACTGTTCTTAGCACTCAGTAGTGTCTCTCCAGTCTCAGTGGCATGTGTGAGAGCAGAAACTGTGGCTAAATATTTAATATCCTTTCAGTCTGGTGAAGTTTTAGTGTAATCCTCCCTAACCCGACACACACACTCACAAACTTTAGCACTAAAGCCTCTAGCCAATGTACTCCTCCAGACAAAGTGCACTGTATGAAAGCTAAGCTTTGAGAGATTTTTTCCTCAGAATCAGAATTCCCCCTCTTCACACTACAATAACAGCAAGGGTGAGTGTGTGTGTGTGAGTGAGAGAATAAGTGTGTCGGGTGTGTGTTTCTATGTCTGAGTGTGTGGTGTTCCCTGAGACGCTGCCAGGGAAGTTCATATTGATCCCATATGGCAGATCCACAGCAGAGGGCTGCTCGGTGTGAAGAAATCTGTGCGTTTTCAGCTTTCCTTTGTTTCTGATTGGTTCGGAGAGGGGAAGTAGGCTGGTCAATGGGAGTGGTTTGGGGTGTTTTAGGCCATGTGTCAGTGTTAAGATATTCTTTTTAGTGCATTTCACACAAAAGGCTTATTAACATACTGTTTCAACACCAAGGCTTATTAACATACTGTATGAACGCCGAGCCAAAGAGGAAACAGCTGTAATGTACAGCTTCAATGAAAACTCCCATTGACCATTTGCCCTATTGGACTAGACTATTATTATATTTCCAAACTAAAATAATTCATGTTTTAATTACAGTGGTCATCCTCAATTTAGGCAAGACAAAATATGCAATATGAACAAAAAGGAGTGTATGTTTCACTGTTACTTAAAATACCCTAACAGCTTATTTGGTGTTCCAGTGGAGCAGTTTTTTTTTTATGCAGCTTGAACAAAATCTTTTTTTTATTCAGTTCAAGTTTGTTTGGGGGTAAAAGTCTTCAGAGAAATTAATATCATTTGTAAAGAACTAATATTAATAGTCATAGGTCAGAATAACAACAGGTGGTCACATAGTGTTGCTCCAGCTGGAGTTGACCAGCAGCTGGTTAGATAGCACGTGTACATGACAGAAAACAAGAAGCTCCTACGTCATCTTTTGTTATGAAACCTTTCACCTGTACCAACTGTAAACCTTCACAACCGTGTTTGAAACAGCATTGTTAGCCTTAACAGTGCACGTGTGCGGTAGCTCATGGGATTAGCTGTGTATAACAGCATCGCCCTGGACATTCACTTCCCTCCCTGCTGCTACAAGAAGCTCCTGACTCCACCCATCGTGCCATGTGACCAGAACACTCCTGTTGGCATGGCGACGCTGGGCCTTGATGACTTGCAGCAGGTTATGCCAGTAAGTGCTGCTCCATTACACTGCGGCAACAATGAACAGTGTTCTTGGGACCCAAATATCAAGGCCAGACCACCAGCTGTTACGTAAAAAACTGCTTGTCCCTGTCTGACCTGTGAGTAATACAAGAAACACACAGTTGAGTCCTAGTGTGGTTTCTTGTCAGGTTCACCATTTCACCATTGATTAGATTAGATTTTACTTTATTGTCATGGTACAGAGTACTGATACAAAGCCAATGAAATGCAGTTAGCATCTATTTATAGGTAAGTGCAGGAAAAGTAAGTAATGCAGTATAAGTGATGCTATATCTTACAATATGTACAGTGATGGACAGTGGAGAGTTACAATATACAAATAATATTTATATACGTATTTGAAATATGTTAATAGAGAAGTGGACAGAGTTATAGAATGGAGAGTGCAATTGTAGGAGTTGTATGTACAGTATAAACAACATATGTACAGTCGGTTATATGGTGGTTCATGTTCGATAAAGTACTGTAAACAGTGCGATAATGAGTGCAATGATGCTTTTAAAGTGGGAGGCATCGTTGATGATGGTGGGTCTAATGTGTGGACAGCTCTGGATATGTTTTTTTATGCTCTCTCAGTGTTGTATGTTTTTATATAGGCGAATGTAATTCTAATAATCAGTGTACATTAAGTTATAGAACCTCTTAATGTGTAATACATTAGGTATTAGTCTGCTGAGATTGAACTTGACAGAACATATGGATATAGCACATCTTCAGGGACCACAGGCCTTCTTCTTCACTGAGCAGTCAGAGTTCAGGGACTGCCCAGAGGTGATGATCCTGCACTCATAGCATTGAGGCGGGTGTGTTGTGTACGATACTGTAAATTGCCAGTAACATTACATCAGTCTGTGCTGTATCATCAACCTTCTACAGCAGGGGGCGCTAGAGATCAAGCTTTGGCAAAGTTTGTCGGTGGTGTATCTGTGACAGTGCAGGTCTTTCAGTCTTTTTTTGTCATTTAAGTTTTTTATTTGTTTCAAAGATGCAATTCCATATATACATAGAGTGTACTCATATATGTTACAAAACATCTCACATTTTAAATGGGAAACACACAATCAAATAGGTCTTTCAGTCTTGACCAAGTAACCATGTTTGTTTTTGCCTTTGTTTGTTAAAAAGAGAAGGAGAACAGGGAAAATGTTTGCGTGATTAAATAGTCTGCTGAAAAGATGCACTGACAGGGGTATTTTTCAATCAGATAGATACAGAATGCAGACAGGGTTGCTTGCATGCACTGTTTGATGTGCCAATGTAGTAGTTGTGCAGTGTTTTTTTTTTCTAGTTAAGAATAAGCATTACTCATAACCTCTCATAATCCATTAAAGTATGTTCACTGGGGAGACTACATGAGCTAAACTTGCATTGCCTCAAGCTTCAGCCGTGTGTTTCTCCAGAAAAAGATGGGGTTACATAATGTGCATGTGAGGGGATTGTCTAGTGCAAATGTTTTGAACCAGGCCCACGCAGTGGAACCGCTGGCATTATCACTATTCTATAGACATGCCCCTGACACGTACCGCAGTGTGTACAGGGTACTGGGGAAACATGACTGACAAGTGCAGCTTTGCCCAAGTGCACAAACACAACCGCACACACACACACACACACACACACACACACACACACACACACACACACACACACACACACACACACACACACACACACACACCCACACACACACACACACACACACACACACACACACACACACACACACACACCACACACAGGTTTTGAGGCTTGTATAAGCTTATTGACTGACACACACTCATAGCATCACTTTGTGCAGATTTCTAAAGGTTTTATTGTGATCAAATTCTCCCAGCTATTGCTCATGTGTTGTCAGTGTAGGTATCTGGGTGCAGTTAGTCAGATAACAACGGTGTGTCGTGATGCGACTGCTGATATTTTGATCAATTTTGATTACACACACACATTTTGAGGCTAGTGAAGACACATACAGATGTGCACACATGCAGGCGTAAACACACTCACACACACACACACACACACACACACACACACACACACACACACACACACTACAGTTTTTCTCGATTGCTTAAACACAATTTTGACTGCTTTGTTTTGTTTTTCATTTCACTCACAAAATTAGCACAACCACACACCCAATGAGCAAAACACCTCAGATCCATTGCAAAATGAAACACTCTTGTAAAAACTATACACTAATTTAACAAAACCATATTTTGTTACCATATGAAACATTGCATATGACGGAATTCTGTTTGTACCACTTACACACTGCTGTTATAAACCTAAAACACTTTTAGCAATTCTACTTCTCAGTGATTAGAGTAGTGTAAGTGAAGTACACAGAGAAAGTGCAAATATTCAATAAATTCACCAAACACTACACAAGACCAATGCTGCAGACTGATGAAAATATTATTTAATTCTCTCCATATACACAAATCAGTCAAACATGGAGAATCACAACAAAAACAACTAAACTTCTCAGTTTTCATAACTGCATAACACTTGATGGCTGTGTTCAACTAATTGCCACAAAGTGTGGTAATTTGACTTGCAGTGCTTTGGAATTGCAAGGAAGTGACATCTTGATATACGTCTGTGTCTAAAGCATAAAAGTGTGTTTAGTGTTTTGCAAATCACTTGTGTGTATTGTTTCGCAAAAAGTGTGATGTTGACATGTGCTTATAGTGGTGCAAATCTGAGCTGTTGTTTTGCTCCTTGAGTGAAGGTTTTGATAATTGTGTAATACTTTTGATTTTAGTGTTTATCCAGTCGTAAAAAACTGTAATACACATAAACAGAGACACACAGATATACACACTGTCTCTCTCACACACACACACACACCCACACACCTCATTTGTATAGACTGAATATGATGGTGCCAAGTTATCTACACATAGATAACTCACTCTACCTGTCCTCTCTCACTGCAAACTCATCTTTTCTGTTCTCCTGTATCTCTGACCCCTCTCCTCACTGGCTCCACAGAGTGCTCAGGGTCTGCCCAACCAGGCTCACTCACACCACCATAGCTGATTGCTCACTCACACCACCTTAGCTGATTGCTCTGCATTGCGAGCTAATGAGAAATGCCTTGTCTCTAACAGGATCTTGCGCATGGACTCAGTGAGCTGCTCGACTATGAGGGCGACGTTGAAGAGGATTTTTATTTGACTTTCCAGGTGAGAGTTACACACACACACACACACACACACACACACACACACACTCGTGCACATGTTCACACACACACTCACACACACATACACACACACACGTGCACTCACACACGCACTCACACTCACGCTCACACTGGTCACACACTCATAGCCAGGCTGGTATCGCAGTGCTGTGAGATGCCTGTTGCGTGACTGAGACCTGCCCAACGGGATTACTGTCCTGCTTTCCATTCCATGACACATCATTTTCATTTTAATCTAGTGAGGGTTGAAGTCTAAATAATGAATTACCCCAGTCATTGATTCATATAGCGTGCACATGAAAATTAGTCTTTGTAAAGTCATATTCTCCTACTTACAGTAAAGTGAACATTTCGTATTGTATCATACGTTATCTCCCCCTGGCTGTCCTCAGGCAGATGCCCCCCTGATCATTAGCTGTTCTGTTACCAGTGGCATCATGTGCTGACTATGTTGACTCACTGCCACCCTATACATAATATTACTGGAAATTGAGTTGAGTTGTGGCCAGTGGTCATTTGTTCCCCTCCGAGTGATCCTTATTTTAAATAAAGGTGTGCTCCATATGAGGATGGTCTGAAGCCTCGCACACATACATATAGCTGTCTGACCATAGATTCAGCAGTTATAGATGTATGACCCTTATTGTATAAATCAAATTCTAAATCAAAGTCAGGTTTAATGTTGCACATAAGCCAGTCATCTGTATTGGACTGTTTTGTTTGCATATGTCCATCTGCCCAGTTGGCCTTCACATACAAAAAGTCCAAACACATTATTGACTTCACAGTCTTTATCTTACAAGCTGAGGGATCATACACTCTATACGGTCTCCATTAGAGTTACTAATTACCTCAGTTTACTGCTCCGGAGTTTGACAGAAGTTGGTGTGTTCACGTGACTTCAAAACAAACGTGCCATGTGCACATATACTGTATGCTGTATACATACTGGATGTCTACACGGTTGTTTTTACACTCTTGACATGGTATTGAAAGTGTTTGAGTGTGTGTGTGTGTGTGTGTGTGTGTGTGTGTGTGTGTTTGATTGTTATTAATTGCTGTGTGTAGTGGGGAGCATGTGTAGGGTCTCTGGTGGGCCTGATCTCGTTTAGGATAGGTACAAGAGGTGAGTCACTGGCTTTTATTCTCATGCTGAAGATTCAATTCAATTCAATTTTATTTATATAGCGCCTAAACAATCAAATTGTCTCAAGGCGCCTTCAGAGAGCCCAATGCCTGGACCCCCTTAGAACAAGCACAATGGCGACAGGGGCAAGAAAAAACTCCCTGTTAATCAGGAAGAAACCTTAAGCAGAACCATGGCACATAAGGGGGGACCCATCTGCTTGAATCTGCCCGGGAAGAGTTAGGAAGGGGGGTGGATTGTGTGGCAGAAGGGGAGGGGAAACAACTAGTGGTAGATGTACACATAGATGAAGATACGATGTTTGTGTGCAATAAAGTGGTGACCAGAGAAAGGGGCAGAGAGAAGATAGTGGACTTCTGGGAAACTCTTATGTTCTGAGAACAGACAGTACATTTACCACTTTGAGATTTGCAGCAAAGTAAAATATTTAATGTGTGGAAACTGGACACTTGCAGTCAGAGTCGAATTAAATGAATACATCAGTCAAATCATTTGAACGAGTAATGCTTTTAAACACACTCCACCTTGAGTCTACTTCATGAAATTAGGGAATGGCATCTAAACACTTGACTTCAGCACATGCCAGAATGTCTTGTCGTCTATTCTCTATCCCTGTGAAATGTTTGTTTGTTTGTTTGTTTGTATGTGTCAGGTTTTTCAGGAGGAGATGGGAGTGGTGAAGTCATACAACTTGAAGACAAGTGGAGAAAAGATCCCCGTTACCAAACTCAACCGAAAAGGTCTGTGACCCTCAGGTGACCTTGAGAAACAACAATGCACAAAAGCCTAAAAGAATGCTGGAATCTCACAGGAAATGGCCTGACCAAAGCCCACATTCATTTAAATGCTCTCCGTCTCTCATCTCCCTCTTGTCTCTCTCCTGTCTGTGTGATTCTTACAGAGTACGTGCAGCTGTATGTGGATTTCCTCCTCAATAAGAGCATTTATAAGCAGTTTGCTGCCTTCTATTACGGCTTCCACGGAGTGTGTGCGTCAGGCGCGCTGATGGTGAGTGACGCAAGCTCTCAGTCCTCCTCTCGGCCAAAGATCTACTGACTCTGCAATCTGATTAGAATGATTTCAGCCCCATCCCTGACCCCAGTAAAGCCCTAACTACGTCTACTGTGAGGTGACGACTGACTCTCTGACCTGTCTCAGAAGCGTAGGCTTTAGCCTGCTTCATTTGTGATGGTGCTGGGGGCAGCTGTGGTGGCTGTACGGCTTTTGATCTCTTTCAGATTTTAATCATTTTTTTCTTACTTTTACTTAGATCATGCAAATATACACAGCGCACGAGAGCGCATCTGTGCACTTATTGGATGAGTAACCATACTTGCTCACAGACACACACAAACACATACACACACAGACACACGCACAAACACACACCACAGACACAGACACACACACACACACACACACACACACACACACAGACACACACATACACACACAGACACACGCACAAACACACACCACAGACACAGACACAGACACACACACACACACACACACACACACACACACACACACACATGCATTCACTCTCTCACACACACTACACAGACACAGACAGGCATGCACACACACAGAAACACATACACACACACACATACTCCATGTCACTGATTCTAGGAGCTAAAATAGGTCATGGGGATACAGTGTCAAGCTGCCTCTAAATATGTAACATGAATGTGTGTGTGTGTATATATATATATGTGTGTGTGTGTGTGTGTGTGTGTGTGTGTGTGTATGTGTGTGTATATGTGTGTGTGTGTGTGCGTGTATGTGTGTGTGTGTATGTGTGTGTATATGTGTGTGTATACATGTGTGTGTGTGTGTGTGTATATGTGTGTGTGTGTGTATGTGTGTTTGTGTGTGTGCACAGTATATATATATATGTGTGTGTGTGTGTGTGTGTGTGTGTGTGTGTGTGTGTGTGTGTGTGTGTGTGTAATTTGTGTGTGTGTGTGTGTTTATTGAGGTGAGTGTGTGTGCATGCATTTGTAGCACAGCCGCATGATTCTGAGAACAGCACGGATCCAGTGATGTCACAGACTGAGACACAAAGAGTGTTTGTTTGGTGTGTGCCACATATCCTATAGTAACCCATGCAGCCCAGCCCAGCCCAGCCCAGCGCTCTGGTGCCCAGAGACAGCTCACGACTGGGACACAAATACACAGGCCTCTGTTGGAATCAGGGACCTGTGCTAAACAGATGGGTAGTGGAGTGTGTGTATGTTTGTATGTATGCAGCATATATGTATGTAGGTATGTATGTAGGTATGTGTGTGTGTGTTTGTGTGTGTGTGTGTGTGTTTGTGTGTGTGTGTGTTTGTGTGTGTGTGTGTGTGTCTGTCTGTCTGTCTGTCTGTCTGTCTGTCTGTGTGTGTGTGTGTGTGTGTGTGTGTGTGTGTGTGTGTGTCCGTCTGTCTGTCTGTCTGTCTGTCTGTCTGTCTGTCTGTGTGTGTGTGTGTGTGTGTGTGTGTGTGTGTGTGTGTGTGTGTGTGTGTGTGTGTGTGTGTGTGTGTGGAGGTGGGATCTTAATGCAAAAAAAGTCAGTACACCTTTCATTACTGAGATTCAAATCCTTTTCAATACTTCATATGTCTACCTTTATGACAGACTCAATCCTCAATGGGGGATATCAGTGTTGCACACATTTCTGGAGAGTTGTTGTGCTATTCTTCCGAAAACAATTTTACAGCTGCTCTTTGCTGGAGGGGTTTTGTTGCTCTACCTTTCTCTTTCAAATACCCCACAGGTGTTCTATTGGATTCAAGATAGGCAACATTCTTAGTCAGGTCATAGTTTTAACTTTTTTCTTCTTTAGAAAATCTTTGTGTGATTTTGGCAGTGTGTTTTGGATCACTATCATGCTGGAATATACTCTCTTCTGCCAAGCTTCTGGAGACTGGAAGTCATCTTGTCAGCCAGTATTGATATATCCACAGGCCTTTATGGTGTCATCTATAAATGTCCCCTCCCCAGCACCCTCTGCATTCTGGCATTCCCATCCCATATCATCACTGTCAGGAATATACATTCACTGTCAGGACTATGCATTCACTGTCAGGAGTATGCATTCACAGTTAGGAGTATGCATTCACTGTCAGGAGTATGCATTCACTGTCAGGAGTATGCATTCACTGTCAGGACTATGCATTCACTGTCAGGAGTATGCATTCACTGTCAGGACTATGCATTCACTGTCAGGAGTATGCATTCACTGTCAGGACTATGCATTCACTGTCAGGAGTATGCATTCACTGTCAGGAGTATGCATTCACTGTCAGAATGCAGAATGCAGAGAGGGGGACACGCCCAGAAACACCAGAGATAGACTCCGCCCCATCCATCCTACGGAAGCCCGGACTGTCCAAAACTGCTTTTTTTTATGCATTCACTGTCAGGAGTATGCATTCACTGTGGTAGTCCTGGCAAGCATGCTGGACCCCATCTGAGCCGAACACATTTATGTTGGGCTCATCTGACCAAAGAATGTGCAACCAATATTTACAGGCTTCGTTTAATGTTCTTTCAAGTTTAATCGTGCAGTTTTGTGCCAAAGAGCAAACAAGGTTTTTGTTTTTCTTGGACGGCGTCCATAGAGGTTGACAATGTCCTTGATACTGACATTTCCATCGATAAGCCCTGTGTCACGTCTGCAGCACGGAGCGCTCTGGCTGTGACATCGTTTTAGGGGCACCCCACTGGCCGTGGCATCATTTTAGGGGGACCCCACTGGCCGTGGCATCGTTTTAGGGGGACCCCCACTGCGGCTCTGATTAGTGGTACTATGGCTCCTTCTATACTTTTAATTACAGTGCATGAAATGCCCTGTATTGTTATTCCTTCGTTTCTTATACTTCTTCTTCTTCCTCTTACCGACTTCTGCGCTTAATTCAGCTCGAACCGCTTAACGTAGAAACTTTGTTCGAACTTTGTCGCGTATGTCTTGTAAAGCACTTATGCTATGTATTTTTCATTTTTCTGAACTTTATACTTTTTAACGTAGATGGGTCAGTTATCGGACAGTTTGTTAAAAAATCGATATGCTAAGTCTATTTATAGATTAACGTTATGTATAAGGTTAGCCAAACTTACGGTTTTCGAGAGAGATATTTGTCCTTTTTAACTTGTACGACTCGTTTAACACCGCAAGAAAACGTATTTCTAAATATTTCTATTCATGTTTGCGGTGACACATTACATGAGTACGTTTTCGCATGCGTCAGTTATCGGACACTCCCACTTTGTTCCACTTACAGCGTTGGTTTTTGAGATAATAATATGCTTTCCTCCTGCTTTGACATATACCGGTCTAATTTCTGTACAAATTACTTTGTCACAATATGTTTTGACAAGCAAATGTTAATCTAACTAGTGTTATTTTTGTTTAATTTGAGTATTTTGTGGGCTTTCTTTGACCTGATTTAGTTGTAGGTGCAGTCTATTCACTTAAACATGCACAAAACAAACATGGCATGATTATGTATGTTATGTATTAAAAATGAAGACATTTATTATAACGGTATTGTAATTGTACTTTTTTTTCATGGAAATACAACATTTTGATCTAATTCAACTTTGTTTAAGTTAAACTGTAAACGCAACTACGGAAGGCGACCTTCCTCACCAAATCGCGTTATTCTCCCGCCCAATTTCTCAACAAGTGCCTTTCATATTGACATACATGTATATATGTCTATGGTCTAAACGACCAGAGTAATCGGATTTGGTCTCTGTGAGCATCCGTACTTACATTA
>NC_045164.1:365000-407500 GCF_900700415.2 Clupea harengus | reverse complement strand
TTCCCCCCCGTAATACCTACATTTAAATGATTCAAATGATCTAATACCGCATTACACCACCATGGTTAGGCACACTAACTTACAGTTTTTACATGCAGTACCTTCAATGTCCTTTACTGTAAAACACAACAGAATGATACGTAGTCACAATACACTGCAAAAGCTTCAGAATTTTGCTAACAGCCATTTCTTTTTTTTGCACAATATGATGTATTATTTAAACTTGGGATGTTCATATACTTTTTGTTATGCTGCGTAATTATAAAGTGGGGAGTAATTTCTCTGCCACTGCCCTGTTTAATGTGTACGTGCCAAATTAAACCTTTGGCTTGACCTGACTTGGCTGTGATGATGGAACAGGCTGTCCCGTGTGTTTCTCATTGCTGTAGGTGTTTCTGGGAGGTGGTGCTGGCCTTTCCTGTAGAGTTACAGAGGAAGTTACTTCATTTTGCCACAGGAAGTGACCGCGTGCCGGTGGGTGGCATGGCTCACCTCAACTTCAAAATCTCCAAGATCGATGTCTCCACTGACTGGTGTGTGTTTGCATACATCTGCCCTCACACTGATTCACACACACACTTTTGGCATGCTTGATGCCATACACTGGACAGTTTTACAAATGGTGACTCAAGGCCTATGACTCAGAACAGGAGAAAGCAGCTATCTTTATCATGATCGCACACACAGCTATTCTGTTCAATATGATGTGATGTGATGTGATGTGATGTGATATGATACCATACAATACAATATGATACAATACAGTAAGATGAGATATGATACAACACAATACTGTATGATACCCTATATTATATGATATATGACATGATGATATCTTCAAAGATAGATGGCCACAGGCTACATGTACTGACTGATGACACTGATGACACAGCGTAAACATGACCATATGTCTGACTTCTCTCTTTCTTTCTCTCTCTATCTCTCTGTCTTATCTCTCTCTCCCTCTCCCTCTCCCTCTCTCTCTCTCTCTCTCTCTCTCTCTCATTTCTCTCCATCTGCCTTAGGTTGCCCATCTCACACACCTGTTTCAACCAGATCTGCCTTCCCCCCTATAAGAGCAGGAAAGAGCTGAAACACAAACTCACCATTGCCATCTCCAATGCAGAGGGCTTTGGACTGGAGTAATGAGTGTGTGTGTGTGTGTGTGGTGTGTGTGTGTGTGTGTGTGTGTGTGTGTGTGTGTGTGTGTGTGTGTGTGTGTGTGTGTGTGTGTGTGTGTGTGTGTGTGTGTGTGTGTGTGTGTGTGTGTGTGTGTGTGTGTGTGTGTGTGTCTGTGTCTGTGTCTGTGTGTGTGTGTGTGTGTGTGTGTGTACAGTGTGTATGTATATATTGCAGTGTTTGTCAGTCCTACAGGCAATTGTCAATCCTATAGGTATACGTATATCTAAGTTAGCTTTGCTATATTGAGCAATCATAGGCACCTTTGCTGGTTGAAGAATATCGTCTCTCATGAAGGCTTATCCAACAGGTTTGGTTAGGCTTGTGTTCAACTCTGCTTATTTGTGTTTGGTCGATTGA
Source organism: Clupea harengus (assembly GCF_900700415.2). Lineage (NCBI taxonomy): Eukaryota > Metazoa > Chordata > Actinopteri > Clupeiformes > Clupeidae > Clupea > Clupea harengus. Next base: position 405,961 of record NC_045164.1, on the reverse strand, counting down.
ACCTTTTACAAGTGATCTAATTCTCTATACACACAAATGGGTCAGCTTTGTGTGCGGTTTGGAAATGAAGCAATATGGCAAACATTAAGGTATTTACAAACATGCTAGATTGTGTGTATGTGTGTACGTGTGTGTGTGTGTGTGTGTGTGTGTGTGTGTGTGTGTGTGCCACCATTGCTGTCTTATTTTTAAGTTCATGGAATGCAAAAGTGACTCCGACACCTGGTAACAATAAGAACACAATGTTAGTTGCCCAGGGTTTGCATGCCAAATGTAAGAATGGTGTTCTTTTGTGCTATTCTATTTCGGACTTGGTCCTGCCAAGAGCAGATGTCTAGAGTGCCTTGAGCAGATGGCTAGAGTGCCATTGGTAACCATTTTGTGAGACCAAATGCAGTCTTGACTGAGTGATTCGCTGTCTTAGATCACCCTTTTAATCATAATTGTTCAACACAAGCAAAGGTTGGATGTATAACATGACAAGTAAAGAAAAGACCAGAGTGTGTGTGCGTGTGCGTGTGTTTGTTTGAATGTGAGTGTGTGTGTGTGAAAGAAAGAGAGAGACGTTTTGTGTCTGTGTATATTTGTGTCAGTATGTTTTATTTAGATGTTATTTGCTTCAGGATGTGGAAGCAGTTGTGTATTTATTTATTAGTGCCATGAGTACGTGTGTTTGCCAGGAGTAAGTGTGTTTGCCTATCTTACAGTAAAAACATTAAACATATCTATCTGAAGCACATTGTGTGGCTCTTTTAAAAAGCTTTATTACAGTGATCATCAAACATGATATTCATCATCCTAATTTCCAGCCCAGTCAACGTCCTCTCATCTGATGAAATGTTTTTCTGTAGCTTTGGATGTTATTCCAGACATCTTTTCTGTTATTCCAGCCATCTTTTCACACAAGGAGAGCCAGCATCCACCAACCATCAGTCTGATGTCTGACATGAGTGTTTGTTACCTTCAGCTGGGTACCCTGGACACCCTGACAAGTATTTAAGTTAGTTTGCTTCTCTTTGATAGTGCTAGATTATCTGCTCTGTTTACAGTAATTTGCAATGTAGTTTACTCTGCTTCACAGTGATAATATCAGAAGATACATATTACAGTTTTTCACAGTTGTTAACACACAAAAAGCGAAAATTCGGCACAATTTGCACAACCTTCACTTCATGTACCAATCGCTCGACCCAATTTGGCACTACTTCACACTCCCTTATCTGCATTAGACTCTGATTTTCCTTGTTTACACTCAATTACACATCACCTTGTTGTCAAAACACTACACACAATGTTCAGTTGTTGCACACACTTCTCAAGTAAAATCTCAAAGCATCAACCTACAACACACAAATAGTCAAATCTCTAAACATTCAGGTCGGTTGAGCAATTTGCAATGAGGACTGCAGCATAAAAGTGCCTTGAGCCTCTGTTTTGTTTGGTAAACAATGGAGAACTTTGAAGATATCAACAACCAGAGAAGGAGAGGGGTAAGAGTGAGAGGAGGAGGAAGAGGACAAGAAGGACGGGGACAAGGGCGAGGAGGAGTAGGAGGAGGAGGAGGACAAGGAGGAGGAAGAGGATGAGAAGGACAAGGAGAAGAAGGAGGAGGAGGAGGAGAAAGAAGAAGGAGAATGGTCATCTCTAATGAGATTTGGGCCGCTGTGGTAGACCATGTGCTAAACCGTGGTTTGAGCATGAGGGAAGCTGGCCGGAGGGTCCAACCAAATCTCAGCTGCTTCACCGTTGCTGCCATCCTTAGAACCTTCAGGATGGAGAACAGGTACGAAATCTATTTGCCTTGTGTACTGTAATACTGCATATCAATAGAATACAGTGTGCTCACAGTATTTGTATTTTGCAGGACTGAAAGAGAACCACACCGTGGAGGAAGAACACACACTTTCACCGCCGAACAGGAGACTGAAATTGTAAATATGGTTCGTGAAAACAAAGGTATCACACGGTTTACAGTACTGTACTGTTCTCTGTGTGTACCGGAATAAAACTTTTTTTGCTGCATATTTGTGTGCTGTTTTATGTTTGACTATGAAAAAAGTAGGCCTACACTGAGACATTTTACAAAAGGAGAAATGGCTCATTCTCCAGAGTCATCAGCATTCATATGGTGTGTTCCATTTTGATGATTGTGTTTTCAATTTTGCACTTCAGTGTGCTGTAAATGCTTGGTAGTGTGCAGCAAATGCTTAGTTGTGTGTACTCAATGAATGTATGTGTGTGTCTTTTGAAAATATGGCTGTGTGTACCAAATGAAAACATGAGTTCCATTTTGTAAACAGTTAAGAGATTTGATGGCAAAGAGTCATCTTGTAAAGGGAGTGTCAGGTTTAGCATTTTGTGTGTGAGGTTTTCGGTTTTGTGTGTGCAGTTTTGAGAAAGCCGTTATTGTTTTGAGAAACGTGTGTTAACAATTGTGAAAAACTGTAACAAGAAGCCAGTCCAAAAGGAATACCAAAAGTCTTGGTTTAGCTTTACCCATGTGATGGAAATTTCTCTTTGATTCACCTTGTGGCCCTTTGTCTAAAGTTTGTCGTCTATATTGCGATTCTGTCACATGCAAGACCACATTCACTAAGACAACTGCTCTTGCTGCTGGCACATGTTTTGTCGTACTGCGGTCAACAAGATGATGTAATGCAGTGAGAGATTGCATACAAACTGCATGTGGATAATCGCGGTTATAATCACAGTTTTGTTATGGTAGCTTGTGATTAAAGGTCACAGTGTGCTGCAACTCATGCTGTTCTCACAAATGGAATCAATCACAGACATTATCTAGATTCTAGACCATTTAAAGCCTCTTTTCTGTCTATCCTCACAAAACATAGAACGCCTATCTTACAGATTACAATTTACAACTGCTTGCAAACGTTTTCTGAAACGGAAACTTTCCAAAACTCTACACACAATTCACAAAACTGCACACTGTGTCAAAGTATTGCACACACGCAGTGCCTTTTTTTTTTTACAGTTTTACTCAATTGCTTAAGTGTGTAGTCTTTGTTTTTCAAAACACTACACACAATTAGCACAACCACACACCCAATTAGCAAAACACCTCAGATCCTTTGCAAAATGAAACACTCTTGTAAAAACTATACAGTAATTTTTCAAAACTGTATTTTGTTACCATACACGTTGCATATGACTTAATTCTGTTTGTACCAGTTACACACTGCTGTTGCAAGCCTAAAACACTGTTAGCAATTCTTCTTCTCAGTGATTAGAGTAGTGTAAGTGAAGTACACAGAGAAAGTGCAAATATACAATAAATTCACCAAACACTACACAAGACCAATGCTGCAGAATGAAGAAAATATAATGTATTTCTCTCCATATACCCAAAACAGCTCAACATGGAAAATCACAACAAAACATGTCCCAGTTTTCATGCTACTACAGTAGTGTGTATAACACTGTAAGCTCAGCAAATATCAGACAAACGTACAATTCTGTACGCAGTACAGGTTACAATTACAGTAAAAATAAGAATGAAAAAAAAAAGATCTGATAAAAACTGAAAATAAATAAATGTTTCATTTGAACCTGATGTCTTTTCAGGATGCATGCCAGTGTTGACTGAGAGACCTGATGGACATTATTGAAAATGGCATGGTCACCGATAATGTTGGCTTGAATTTCTCTGAGCCTGATAGCAATATTGGCCAAAACCATGTCTATGATCTCTCTCTCTTGTTCTTGCGTGAATATTTACATTTACATTACATTTAGTCATTTAGCAGACGCTTTTGTCCAAAGCGACGTACAAGGGAGAGAACAGTCAAGCTAAGAGCAATAAAAAACATGGTGTAACAATAAATACTACTTTACATAAGAATTAAAAAACGACCTAGAAAGGAAAAAGAAGTGCAGGAATGTAACTGCTGAAGTGCAAGTTAAGCGCTAGTCAAGGTGCCAGTTAGGAAGGGAGGTGCTCTCTGAAGAGTTGGGTCTTCAAAAGCTTCTTGAAGGTAGAGAGGGACGCCCCTGCTCTGGTAGTACTAGGCAGTTCGTTCCACCAACGTGGAACTACAAATGAGAATAGTCTGGATTGCTGTGCTTGCACAGACGGCAGTGCCAAACGACACTCACTAGACGAGCGCAGCGTCCTGGGTGTAACATTTGCCCTTACAAGAGCTATTAGGTAGGTGGGAGCAGAACCAGCAAGCACTCTGTAGGCAAGCATAAGTGACTTGAACTTAATGCGAGCAGCTACCGGCAGCCAGTGGAGCTCAATGAGTAGCGGGGTGACGTGTGCCCTTTTCGGTTGGTTGAACACCAGACGCGCCGCCGCGTTCTGGATCATCTGTAGTGGTTTCACCACGCAAGCCGGCAGGCCCGTTAGGAGGGCGTTGCAGTAGTCAAGGCGGGAACTCACCAAGGTTTGCACCAGCAGCTGGGTGGCATACTGGGTTAGGTACGGCCTGATTTTGCGGATGTTGTATAGCGCAAAGCAGCACGACCTGGAGACAGAAACAGTTGAGTATCATCGGCAAAACAGTGATAGGAAAAACCATGCGAGCGGATGATAGGGCCCAACGAGGTGGTGTAAATGGCAAAGAGAAGTGGTCCCATCACCGAGCCTTGGGGCACCCCAGTGGTGAGGCAGTGAGGTACAGACAGCTGACCTTGCCATGACACGTTGAACGAGCGCCCAGTGAGGTAGGATTCAAACCAGGAGTGCGCATTGCCAGAAATGCCCATACTTGATAGTATGGACAGAAGGATGCGGTGGTTGACTGTATCAAACGCAGCTGATAAGTCAAGCAGGACGAGAGCCGAGGATTGAGCTGCTGCTCTAGCTGTTTTTAGGGCCTCCGTTACAGACAACAGGGCTGTTTCGGTGGAGTGACCGCATGTAGGTGGAGTGACCGGATGGGCCCCCTTCCTCCTTTCAAGTTAATTTGATAAATGTGGTCCTCTTCTTCTTTGAGCATGTTTTCCTCCTGCTTCAGGTCTTCCTCTTCCTCTACCTCCACCTCGGGCCTCTGGCACGGCCTCTGCCTCTTCCTCCTTGTCTTCCTCCGTGGATTCCCCCTTTCACCCTCACTCTTCTTCTTCTGACTCCTTTCATTTTGGTTGAAGACAGGTGAACTCACCTGCTGCATTTATATAGTGCTTAACCCTCCTATTACCTTCAAATTTACTAACATCTTTTATCCCAATTTAAACCTCCAAAAAATTATTATAATTAAACATTTTACCCAAGTTTATGTGTCAGGTACTTTAGGTTTGTTTGTTGACTACCTAAATAGCCCTTTAAATAAAACAATACCCCCACCCTTATACATCCAGAATACCTGTTACGTGACAATGGAGAAATATGCAGATCACCATAAAATCTCAGTGATTGACCTAAATTTGGAAAGAGATATTCTTTTTGTCAGGTCTGTGCTCTGTCCATGTCCTGTTTCTTAGTTCGTTTCCCTTGTGTTGTCACGTGATCTTCGTTTTTGTGTTTGTTTACCTTTGTCTCCTCGTGTCTGACTCCTCACCCCCCTGCCCTTCATTGTCTGCCCCGCCTTGTATTGTTTTCACCTGTCCCTCGTTATCCATGTTGTATATAGTCTGTGTATTCTTGTGACTCGTTGCGTGCTCGTCATTTCATGTTACGTGTTTGTTCATTGTGTTTTCCCCGTGTTCCTAGAGATAGTTAATGATTCCATGTTTATTAAAGTAACACTATGCAACAATTTGACACTTTTTGAGGTATGGTTTTATAGGCAACTAGTTTTGGTACCATCCTCAAATTCATTTTGATAGCATATGGTCATGTGAAGGACAGGTAAACACCGGTGTCTTCCCCACTAGCCATCCAAGATATGCCCTATGTAGTACTGTGTAACGGGCTGGAACACCCTGCAAAAATGGAAGAAAAGCTTTCACACGCATGACATTGCCAGCTATACTGCCAAAAGACACCAGTTAGTGTGTTGGCAAGCTTCTATCAGTGTCAGCTGGGCTGTTGGTGCTGTTTGCAAGGTTTTTCATGCCTTTTAGGTAGTTAGCTTACTAGTTTTGGAACAGAACTCCGTATTGCTGCTGTAAGTTACGGGTGTTTCCGACCTCAGACTGTACATCGACTATTCTCCTGCCTATGCCCTGTTTGGATTTGTTTGCCTGCTTTTGGACTGCCTACCTGTGTACCGAATCCTGCTAAGTAAAACGTTTACCCTTCAATCTACTGCTGTGTTCTGAGTCGTGCGTTTGAGTTCTGCACATCACCTCCTATTCGTAACACTTTTGGTGTTTTCATGGCTATATATTATTTCTAAGTACATATTGTTGTTATCTATAACTATTTGGAATGAAAAACAATTTCTGTTATCAAGAATAGTAACATAGTAGTAATAGTAATGTGTGTAAAATGTTGATATTTCTTATATAATTTATACAATTAAAACAGCTTGGGGTCAAATTGACCCCAAATAACACCTATGCGTACAGCATGTGTACAGGACATTGAAAACATATCATGTTAATTTTGTGTTTACCCAGTTGTCCCCATTAAATTAGGAAAAGTCATTACAGTTTTTCTTGATTGCTTACACACATTTAGTGAATCATGGGTCAACTTAATCTAATGCTCACACCTTCTTTGCACAGCAAGAGTCTTATCTGGTGAATGGGTTAACTATTTCTCATTGCTTTCACGCAAATTTCTTTGAGTTTTAACACACTTTTCAAAACAGTTAACACACTTCTCAGAGAAAGACACAAAACCTAATTGAATAACCATGTCAACACATTGCAGCCTACTGAGACTGCTCTCTATATTCTAAATATCGTCAGCACCTGTGTGAACTCTCTGTGCACAACTAATCAAGTAGTTCTCAACCTATAAAAAGGGGTCAATAGATTGAAGTTGATACCAAGCATGGATTGAGGAGGCCGCCGCCAACAACCTCAGCAAGGACTAGGACGAGGACAAGGAAGAGGCCGTGTTGGAGGTAGAGGGGCCCCTGTCAGGGGACGTGGCGTTCATGTAAGATGCTTTAATGAAATTATGGCAACAGTCATTGATCACGTAGTCAATCATGACCTCTCCATGAGAGAGGCTGGCCAAAGGGTTCAGCCAAACCTGAGCCGTCATACTGTGGCATCAATTGTTCGTACGTTCCACAATGAAAATGACACTTTGCTGGCCTTTACAGTCAATTTACTGTACTGTGTTTCTATACTTTTGTAAAGTGTGTTGCCACAATACAATGCAGTACTGTAGTTTCACTGAAGTCATTTGCAAAATATACAGTAGAATTCTGATTACTGTATATTTACAGTATTTACAGCCTATTGCACTATTTTTTACAGAATCAACACACTGGCCTGAATGTTCACTGCAGAACAGATTTGATCTTTTTACTGTATATTGAAGCCCTTCATTTTGACTTCTTACAGTATCTACATCTAATGTGGAAAAATGACTGCAATAAATATTTTTGTGTCAGAATCTTTGCCATTTTATACACAGTAGAACAAATGTAAATCAATGGTGTTAACAGGTCCTTGTTTAGAATATATTTTACAGTATTTAGCCACAAAAACAGAACTACAATATTTTACTGCATACAAATTTTCAGATTTCAAATATTTTCTGACAGTATATTCCCTAAGTTAGAGTGCTCAGTACAAAACCCAAATTGTAGTACGTTGTCAGTGGTAATACTGTCAATACTGTGAAGGTGATGCACAAAAGTTGAAGTGATGGTGGCAGAGGTTGATATTGATAGCTGTAGTTTGAATTTTGTTATCCATTGTTAAATAAATGATAAAACATTGAGCACAAATTTTAGGTTTTGATGGAAATGTTTGGTTGTGATGGGTGTGTGATAAGTTTTGAGAAGGTGGTGTCATTCTGCAAACATCATATAGTGTTTTGGTCATTTCTTCTTCTGTAAAGGGCTGTGTGTGAGCTGTTTCGAAAAAGTAAACAGTAAATGTAAAAATGTGCCAAAGCAATCGAGAAAAACTGTAAACCTCCAAAAAATTATTATAATAAAAAAATGTACCCAAGTTTATGTGTCAGGTACTTTAGGTTTGTTTGTTGACTACCTAAATAGTAAATACAGGAAATTGAACACATATCATCATGTTTATTTTGTGTTTACCAAGTTGTCCCCATTACTGTAAATTAGGAAAAGTCATTACTGTAAATATGAAGCAAAAAAAATGACGTCTTTATTTAGCGACGTTAAACATTGAATGGGGTCAAATTGAAGGTTACACCTGTTTGGTGTGTCTACAATTAAGCAATCATGTGTTTGCGCACTTGATGGCTGTGTTTAACCATTGGCTCATAGGTGTGGTCATTTGACAGTCAGTGCTTTGGAATTGCGACACTCTAAAAAGTAATTCAGGGGACCTATTACCACCACTTAATTAAATGCATGGTTGCAAAATAAAAATTCTAATTTATTGATTTAGATAAACCTTTTAAGTTGCAAATATTAATTTAATGAGTTGTGTTGACATAATAATTTTGGTAATTACATCAACTTAATATTGTTTGTAATTTAAACTAAAATGTCTGCATTCATTTATTTAAAACAAAATTTAAGTTGTAGTAACTTAATGAAATTGGCTTGATAACTTAATTTTTCTCCACCTTGAGTTCAGGTTCCTTATCGCAGTTCACTGCGATATAACAGTATGGTACATGACACTAGTCATGAGCCTAAATCGAAGCATTTATCCATTCACGCCTGAAAGGCCGCGAGATCTGTCAGTGCGCACTTCTGAGCCCGCCCCCTCAGGAGTCTATATCTTGGATTACGCACCAGATCTCTGTCTCTTTGAAAACTTCGCAAGAAACGAAGTGCCAGATCCGAGTGTATCCTCTATGCTACCAAAAGTCAAAGAGTTTTGTGTGCTTTTGCTCTCTACGGGTTGGTGAGTTATCCGGGTTCTTTAACCCTCACTAGCTCAGGGCGCTGCAAAATTCGTTGGCTCAACTTAATTTTGGAAGTAGTAGCTGCTATCCTAGCTGCCTAGCTGGCTAAGTTTCTGACTAGCCTGCTAGCTTGCTAACAACGTGTTCGTTGCTGATAGTGTGCTTGTGTTTTAATACTTTCTTCTACTTTCAGATTAAAAAAGATGTCCAGACACTACCCCGACTGCGGGCACACCCGTGTCAAGGGTGACCGCCACCATCGGTGCGTGACCTGCCTCGGCAGGGACCACGCAGTGGTCGCGCTCTCGGGCGATGACCCTGTCTATGCCATCTGTGCTAGCCTCACGCTAGCTAAGGCTACCAGGCGACTTGCGCTCTGGAAGCGCAAGGACGCCGAGGAGCTGCACCGGCTCCATCCGGGGCTAACGCCCCTGTAGGACCGAGTGCGCCTCCAGCCGTGGGCTCTGTGAGTGAGAGCCAGGGGCGGTTTTAGGCACGGGCGACCCGGGCAGCCGCCCGGGGCGGCACTTTTTCATAAGACGTGGGGGGCGGCAAGAGCACTTAAAAAAAAATGTATCTGGGCCGCGAAGCGGTTTTCTATTATCTATCATATCAATGTGTGTGGAATTGGCAAATTGGCGCCCCCTGCAGCTGCAGGCGCCTCTGCTCGCTAAGAAGGTAGAAGGGGGAAGGGGAGGGGGCGCGGGGGACAGTTCACCTCTGGGTCTCCCAAATGGAACGGACAAGGGGGGGGCGTCCACTGTATAGCTGTATAGCAGTCACACCTCGACTTTCTTCCAAATACGCACATTCATAACATTATAATTACAGGCCTATAATTCCTGCACGTTTTCGTTTTTCTGAATTGTGTGAAATGGCTAATACAAATAGGTAATACAGAACGATTATGTGGTCACCAAGTCCAAGGTGAATTGGTGGAAGGAGACCACTGACTGCTTCAACTTATCCAACTGGTGAAGGTAGTACGTGGTTAGCAGAGTATAGATAGATAGATAGATACTTTATTTATCCCGAGGGAAATGAAATACATCTTTTACAGAATAGTCTATTACATTATCAAGATAACTATTGAAGGATGCTCAAGTGGAAAAGGTAAAAATGTGTTTTCAGTCAAGTGTAACTTAACCTAAATTCCTATTAAGGCAACCAGCTAATGTTGAGCACCAACAGAATTGTTTGCTACCTAGCGTTAGCTAGCTGATTTGACCATAGGGTATGAACATGTTCATTCATCTTGACACTAGGCTAAAGTGTTAGCGAAGTCCCGCTAGCCACAACTAACAGAATATAACAGCATACTGAGTACTAGTATAATCTCAATAATGAACAGGTCGATAGCTAGCTGGTTAGCGTTAGCGAAATCCCGTTAGCCACGATTAGCTAACTCAACTAAACCATAATGCATGTTGAGTGCTTGCACAACCTAACTTGCAGAGAGCTGGTTAGCTAACATTAATGTACATGATGTGTGCATTGATTCTCTCTCTCAATTGAAGGATTTGTGCAATTGATACATTTAAGTTTGTCTTTCACTTATATTGTTATAATAAAAAATAAATAAGATTAATTTTTTTTCGGCGGGGGGGGGGGGGGGGGGGGGGGCGCTCAGAGGGGGTTTCGCCCGGGGCGTAATTCCATGTAGAACCGCCACTGGTGAGAGCAGCCACCTTGCAGCTGCAGCTCCACTCTTGGGCCTCTCCCCGTCACCGCCGCCTGCCAGCCCTGGGGCTGCGGGCAGCGAGGCGGAGGAGCTTCCACCGGGCGGTGTCCTGCCCGAACTCGAGCTGGACATCAGCCTGGATGATGATAGTCTGCTGGACTACTCCGATGAGCACAGCTCAATCGCAGAGGCAATGCAGATAAGCCAGGACGTTAAGATGCGGGTGGATACACCCCCTACTTCGTCACGGATTCTGGGCCAGCAACTCCACGAGGTTGCGCTGAGAGCAGCCAGCTGCCTCGGGCTCCCTCTCCCTCCCCCTCCCAGTGTGCGGTCCTCGCTGCTGGACGGGGAGTTTTATGCTGGCCCCGCCACGCCAGTTCCCAACTGCATCCCCTTCTTTGAGGAGGTGCACGAGGAACTGCAGGCGACATGGGCGACCCCCTACTCGGGCCGGGCCCCGGTGCCGGGGGTTTGCGCCCTACATGCAGCTCCACAGGGCTAGTGAGAGGGGCTACCTCTCCTTCCCGGGTGGCCAGGGTGGCCAGGCACCAGGCTCACCTGGCAGAGAAAGCCTACTTGGCTGCAGGGCAGGCTGCCTGCACAACCAACACGGCTGCGCTGCTACAGCGCTATCAGGCAAAGCTCCTGACTGAGCTTGCCTTGTCGCTGGGGGAAGATCACCCGTCTGTGGTAGAGCTCCGTCACGCGACGGATCTGTCACTCAGACTGACTCGGTGTACCTCACAGGCACTGGGGAGGGTGATGGGTGCCGCCGTGGCTACCCAGAGGTCTCTGTGGCTATCACTGGCTAAGCTCTCAGACAGAGAGAAAGCACCACTCCTCGACGCGCCGGTCTCTGTCCAGGGCGTCTTCGGTGAAGCAGTGGTCACAATGGCTGCCAGGTTCGAGGAGTAGCAAAAGAGCAGAGAGGTATTCCAGGCTTGGATGCCTCGCTCTAGCGGCCCGGGTGAGACGTCCTCCTCAGGACACACCACACCCGCACTGAGCCTGAAGCGAAGCGGGTTCCGCTCGCCAGCTCCTCCAGCGAAGATGCCCACCAGGCGAGGCTGGCATAGACACCCCTTCCGCCCTCCAGCTCAGCCTGCAGCACAGCAGCAGCCAGCTGCGCGCCCTGCCCAGGGCGCAGCCCAGGACCGGCGACAGCACTCCGCTCGCCGCAAGCGGGGCAGAGGTAAGCCTCAGGCTTCCTGATGGTGACAGTCAGCCAATGGTCACACAGGGGGGAGCGGTGGAGCCCACACCGCCTCCACAGAAATCAGCCCGTCGCTCACATGTGAAAATCATGTCCAGCACGGTAAGCAGGTTCTCACAAGCACCACACTCATATGTCCTAACTCCTGTCCCAGATGGCGCAGTGCCCAGACATGCTTGTGCGACTCCCCCCGCGATGCACACAGTGCAATCGCACCCCCCAAATTTTTTCAAAAACATGAGGGGGCAACCCCAGATCTCGTCCCCCTGCCTACGCGGAGTGGGTGTAGATCTAGGTTTAGACTCATTGACCATGAGCGGGTTAGTTCCCAACAAATTCAACTCAAAGCACAACCTGGCTGGTTGTGCGGCGAGTTGGCGCGCATGTGCAGTTTCACCATGGGTGCTAAGAACGATCACAAATGGTTACGTGCTGCAATTCGCCCGTCCCCCTCCGCCGTTCAGCGGAGTGATCCAATCTGTGGTGCAGCGAGAACAGTCTCACTTCCTACGGGAAGAGATAGTCTCCCTGCTCAGAAAAGAAGCGATAAGCATAGTTCCTCCCGAGGAGGAAGCTTCAGGCTTCTACAGCCGTTACTTCCTGGTCCCAAAAAAGGACGGGAATTATCGGCCAATATTAGATCTACGTGTGTTAAACAAAGCACTCATGCCGCTACGGTTCAGAATGTTGACCCCAAGCCGGCTTGTGCAGTTTATAAGGCCAAACGATTGGTTTATCACAATAGACTTAAAATACGCATATTTCCACGTTCCGATCCACCACAGACATCGGAGATATCTGAGGTTTGCATTCGGAGGAATAGCGTACCAATTCAACGCACTCCCATTCGGCCTAGCTCTAGCGCCGAGGGTATTCACAAAGTGCGTAGAAGCAGCCATCGCCCCATTACGTCTACGCGGCTTACGCGTATACAATTATTTGGACGACTGGTTAATAGCTGCTCATTCAGAGGCTGCAGCGGTGCAGGACGGCCATCTAGTGGTGGCGCACCTGTATCGACTGGGCTTTGTGATAAACAGGGAAAAAAGCGTTCTGTGCCCAAAGCAAATTATGCATTTCCTAGGCATGATTCTAGACTCCACCTCCATGGAGGTCAGGCTGTCTCAAGAACGAATAAATGGCATCAAAACATGCGTGCGGTTCCGACAGTTCCCCCAGTTCCGACTGGGACAGTCTCGTCGCTGTGCTGCCAACGCCTGTTAGGAATGATGGCGTCAGCCACTATCGCACTCCCGCTGGGGATGTTGCGCATGCGGCCATTCCAAATATGGTACCTGTCTATGAGGCTCAACGCAGTCACAGACAGGCACCGCAGAGTAGTGGTGTCCTCCAGATGCAGGAAAGCCCTGGCGATCTGGAGAACCCCCTGGTTTCTCGCCGCGTCGGGCACTATGGGCATAGTGTCGCGTCGCGTAGTAGTGACCACAGACGCCTCCACCCTGGGGTAGGGGGCGGTCTGCGAAGGAAGAGGCGTGAACGGTCTCTGGTCTGTGACAGAGGCCGCGTCTCATATAAATGTGTTAGACAGTAGTCCTGGCTCTACGACACTTTCTGCCCAGACTGAGTGGTCAGCATGTGTTAGTGAGGACGGACAACACTGCGGCCTTGGCGTATATAAACCGTCAAGGCGGAGTGCACTCCCAGTCACTACACCATTGGGCGACTCGCCTGCTCCTGTGGGCAGCGAGGCACGTCCTTTCCCTCAGGGCAGTTCATATACCAGGTCACCTCAACTACGGTGCGGACCTGTTATCGAGGGGCGATCCTCGAGCAGCAGACTGGTGTCTACACCCACAAGTGATAAACCAGATCTGGGTGCGTTTTTTCAGGGCGCAGGTGGCCCGCTCTGGTTCTCGCTAGGGGGCGACAACCCCCCACTAGGCATAGACGCGCTGGGCCACCAGTGGCCAGCTCTATGCCTATATGCTTTTCCCCCGATCCCGCTCCTCCAGCAAGTGCTGTGCAGGGTAGCGGACGAGGGCAGAGAATTGATATTGATAGCCCCCCACTGGCCCAATCAGCCGTGGGCGGCAGATCTAGTCAATATGTCAGTGCAGCAGCCTTGGGAGCTGCCTCTACGGAGAGACCTCCTAACGCAGGCGCACAGGACAGTGTGGCACCCCCATCCGGAGTGGTGCAGGCTCATAGCGTCAGGCTTGTCGGATGCGGTGGTGGCTACAATACAGAGTGCCCGAGCTGTGTCGACGCGGGCTCTGTATACGCTGAAGTGGCGCAGTTTTGAGCGGTGGTGTGCTGCGTGTCAGCATGACCCCATTAACTGCGCGCTGGGCGTTATTCTAGAATTCCTACAGCAGTTGTTTGATGAGGGGAAGGCGGCTTCCACTCTCAAAGTGTACATGGCTGCCATTTCAGCCTGCCACGCAGGCATTAATGGCAGTTCTCCTGGCAGTCACCCGCTAGCGTCACGCTTTATGGCGGGGGTGAGACGGCTCAGGGTGCCAGAGAGACACCTCATACCCTCTTGGGATCTGCTAGTGGTGTTACGTGCTCTCACAGGGCCTCCTTTCGAGCCCCTGGAGACAGTGGACATAAAGTTTGTCTCTTTAAAGACTGCGCTGCTGCTGGCGTTAACGTCAGCAAAGCGCGTTGGTGACATGCAAGCCCTGTCAGTCAGCCCATCGTGCCTTCAGTCCTCGATCGCTGGTGACAGAGTGGTTATGCGACCTAATGCTGCTTACACACCTAAAGTGGTGGTAACCCCATTCCGCAATCAGGTGATTGAATTAGCAGTTTTCTCGCCTCCTCCTTTTGCGTCAGCAGAGGAGGAACATTTGAATAAGCTCTGTCCAGTGCGCGCTCTCCGCTGTTACGCAGAGCGCACTAGAGCTTTCAGACAGTCAGATCAGCTATTTGTGTGCTTTGGTGCACGTGCAAAAGGCAGACCTCTATCAAAACCGAGCCTCTCCCGTTAGATAGTAGAGGCTATCGTGTTGTCTTATAAGAGCTTGTCTTTAGATCCCCCTGAGAAGTTGCATGCGCACTCTACGCGGGGGATCTCGTCTTCCTGGGCCTTACTAAAGGGCGTCTCAGTGGAAGATATTTGCAAAGCTGCAAGCTGGAGTTCTCGCCACACTTTCATTAGATTCTATATGTTAGATGTGGCTGAACCTAGTTTTCTTCATAGCGTTCTGCGGGCCCCTGGCCTGAGAACGATGTATGTGATAAGTGTGTTCATTGGTGTCTACATGTTATGTTGCACATGAAACATTCCAGGGTGGTTTCCTACAGGCGCAGGATCACGGATCCTTGCCGCCTATGATAAAGGTTGCCCTGTTAATATGTTCACCGCCAGCGGCCGTATGAACCTCTATGAGGGCAAAGGCTTCAATAAAGCTGGTGTGTGTGATTGGCTGCCACTGTATTATCACGCGGGAATGTATAGGGTCCCATACTGTTATATCGCAGTGAACTGCGATAAGGAACGTCTCGGTTACTTACGTAACCTCGGTTCCTTAAGCAGGAACCAGATATAACAAAGTTGGCGTGTACAGTGTGACCTTGGTTTGATATTCTTGCTCAGTTTTCATTCCAAGACAGAGATCTGATGCGCAATCTAAGATATAGATTCCTGAGGGGGCGGGCTCAGGAGTGCGCACTGACAGATCTCGCTGCCTTTCAGGCGTGAATGGATAAATGCTTCGATTTAGGCTCATGACTAGTGTCATGTACCATACTGTTATATCTGGTTCCTGCTTAAGGAACCGAGGTTACGTAAGTAACCGAGACGATTTCAAGTCTCCTCCCCTACCCACTTAACATTCCTGGACAAATTCAGACAGTTAAGACTGTGTAAGAACAAATATGATACAAAGGACATTTTCAAGGTGAGTATCATTTCATTTACAAATACATTCTACTAAAGCAATGAATTTGGGCATATGTGATATGACCAATAGTGGACTTGGAGGTTAGACTACACTTGATGGATGCTAATACAGTTGATGGAATATGTTGTACTAATACACAAAGCTAACGCTAGTGATATTTAGCAGTGTAATTTGGCCATCCTACCCTTTAGTTTAGCATAGTAGTGGATAAGAATGATAAAGTTTCATTTGACAAATATGCTCAGCTAGAGAGAGCTTTTCATATGTGCCGTGGGGAGGAGAAGCATGATTACATTTTTGCTTATTCGTGTAACCGTCAATTACATTGTGTAATCTAACTCATTCACGGACACATTTAAATATATCTTTTGAGTCATTCCATGTCAAGTGTGACAATGGCTCCCACTCCGTCTCAGATTTGGCTGAAAAAATTCAAGATTGTTCATACACTTCTTAATAGGTATAGTCCCAAATATTAGCTCTCTACTCCCAATAGTTATGTCACAAAAAGATGTTTTAGCAACTATGTCATGTGCATTTTCAGACGCTTTTTTAGCAGTGTTTTCGGTACCACTTTACAATAAGGTTCCCTTTATAAAGGTTTATAAATGGTTTATAAATAGGTTATTAATAAGGTTGTAAACCCTTTGTAAGTCATTAATAAGCCATTATAAATTAGTTATAACACAGTTCTTAACACATCGATGCCGGCTCACTATTTGGTAAGATCCCCATTTTGGCAACCCACTGTCTATCCCTTAACTGATGATATATGTCATGGTATAATGATGACATAACGGCGTATATACTGAAAGATTGTGAACTGCAACATGTGATGCATACGATGTGATATTTAATGCATTTATCTTGTTTTGTCTTATGCCATGAGGTTCCTAGCATACGTTTTCCCTCTGCTAACAGGCTAATATCCAGTGTGTTTGACGACTGCATGTTACAGACTGTCTCGTTGTATGTTATTGTGTACAGTGTACGGAGCTCCACTTCGCTGGAACAAAGCATCAGAACTTCAGTGCGTGGCCATTTCTTGCCCAGCAAACAGACTCACACAGAACACAACGCAGGACTTGTTACAATGGTGCCGTGATCCGGATAAAATGATTGACTTTTTGGCTCTGGGCACCCTGATGGGCCACTTGGACGGTTGTTCATGGATATACGAAAAGCCTTTCCAGTCTGAATCTCATTATTTCTTTCAAAGTGTTTTATTGATGTCTGCGTAAAGCTTTTATGTCTAAATATAAGCATCACTTTTGTCAGTTATACATGTTAGTAGCTGATTAATAGATGATGATTTGTTTCACGCTTTACAATAAGGTTCCCTTTGCCAGTTATAAATGATAGTATTTGATTAATAGATGATGATTTGTTTCACACTTTACAATAAGGCTCCCTTTGCCAGTTATACATGTTAGTAGCTGATTAATAGATGATGATTTGTTTCACACTTTACAATAAGGTTCCCTTTGCCAGTTATAAATGATAGTAGCTGATTAATAGATGATGATTTGTTTCACACTTTACAATAAGGTTCCCTTTGCCAGTTATAAATGATAGTAGCTGATTAATAGATGATGATTTGTTTCACACTTTACAATAAGGCTCCCTTTGCCAGTTATAAATGATAGTAGCTGATTAATAGATGATGATTTGTTTCACACTTTACAATAAGGCTCCCTTTTGCCAGTTATACCTGTTAGTAACTCATAAGATTAATGAGTAGTAAGCAGTAACTTGATCTTGGATGGATGGATGGATACTTTATTAATCCCGAGGGAAATTTTAGGCCATCCAGTAGCATCCAGACACAACATACACAAATCACATACACATAGGGAGAACACGTTCAAAACGAGTGGGGTAGTAACCAGTACCGTAACGGAAACACGAGAGCCCCCCCCCCCCCCCCCCCCCCCACATATAGGCAAGATATCAAAACTCAAGCTCCCTATTTGCCGTGGCCGGTCTGTGACCTTCTGACCTATGTCGTCACGTCACTAGGCTACCTAACAAAGAAAGCACAATTAAATATATGTTTCTTTATTTCTATATCAACTCTGGAAACACAGACAAGACAATAAGGACATAGTGTGCATCCCATGTAATTCAAAAAAAAAATTCCGTGCCGATGTTTCTTGTATCTGTTACTACCAGCACGTAGAGATTACCCCCGCACCGTGGGGGGGGGGGGGCACGCGAGCCCCCCTCCATGCGAGCCCCCCCCACGGTGCGGGGGTAATCTCTACGTGCTGGTAGTAACAGATACAAGAATGGTAGGGAGTGTGCAATGGGCTAGTATAGCCAGTTAAGGGATAGACAGTGGGTTGCCAAAATGGGGATCTTACCAAATAGTGAGCCGGCATCGATGTGTTAAGAACTGTGTTATAACTAATTTATAATGACTTACAAAGGGTTTACAACCTAATTAATAACCTATTTATAAACCATTTATAAACCTTTATAAAGGGAACCTTATTGTAAAGTGGTACCGATTATTATATGTGTATTATATGTTATATGTTAGTATTATATGTATAGGTTATTATAGGTTTAGCATACTGTATTGTAAGGTTATATTACATGTTATCATTATATGTAAAGGTTATTATATGTTTAACACGTGTAAATTATGTTCAGAGTACTTGTACAGAGTGTATGTCATGTGTTATACTATGTTCTGTTATGTTATGTTATGGTAGGTTGTTGTGCGGTGCCTTGTCCTAAGAATTTCAGTGCCCAGTCTGACCCTGTCTCATTCTGTGCCTCTGGCAATACAAGACTTGTAACTTGTAACTTGTAAATACACAACTGCAACTCAAAATAAAAGTTAATTGCCTAACAATTTTGTTGTTGAATAAATTAATTTGGAGCAACTTAATTTAAAAACGGTTGTCAACTTAAAAACTTGTGTTCATAATTATGGTAATTAAGTACATCAAACTTAAAAAATCCTTTAAATAATGTGGAAAAACTAGTTGGAACAACTTAATTTTTATGAGTAATCAACTTTAAAACTTTTGTTTATGCTACAAATTATTAAGTTAGTGGTAGTTAAAAATACTTTTGGTTGTAGAGGAAAAGCTAATTCCCCTAACTCAATTTAGTTCATTGGTTGAACATAATTTCACTAGAAGCTGTCATAACTCAAAAAAGATTGATGCAAACTGTTGCATAAATTTTTTATGTTGAGCCAACACATTTGTTATTTGAGTGAAGGAAGTGACATCTTGATATACTTCTGTGTCTAAATACGAGTGTGTTTAGTGTTTTGCAAATCACTGTGTATTGTTTTGCAAAAAGTGTGAGGTTGACATGTGCTTATAGTGGTGCAAATCTGGGCCGATGTTTTGCTCCTTGAGTGTAAGGTTAGATAATTGTGTAATACTTTTGATTTTAGTGTTTATCCAATCGTTAAAAACTGTAATAATTGTGTAATACTTTTGATTTTAGTGTTTATGCAATCCTAAAAAACTGTAATCTTCAGCGGTACAGTAGAATGTACAAAATACAAAATAGTTTGCCTGAAAAAATAAACTGAAATATATTTAGTCAACAGATGAAGGCCATTTAGGCTGCAGAGGGCTGTAACTGTAACAACGATGTTTTACATTACAGTGGATTCCCAAAACAGCATTTTAAAAGGATCAATGTGGAAACACATCATACAATATTTTGTAGTCGGCTGTGTAAGAAGTTTAAAAAACTAAATTGACCCTTTTGACATGAGACATTAAAAGAAACTGTACCCAGTCTCCTATTTGGGTTTTGTCACAGCAATACATAAACGTCACAACCAATGTCCTACTTTGGGACTGGCACTGGAACTGGAACTGGTCTTGCATTTTGGAGGACAGTGCCTTAGAGAGGCTGACAAGTGTTCAAGGGCTCACCGTTGTGTCTTGGAAATTGAAATATGTGTGTAATGTCTTGCAAAAAGTGTGTCATAAAATCAAAAAGTGTGTCATGAAATTGAGAACTGAGGCAAAGGCTGAGAATTAGTTCATGGCCACAGGGTCACGGAAAAAGTAGGTCGATGTTTAAACTTTAGTGGCCTTGTGTTTATCTACTGCTGTTGTTTATGCGTCTGTGAGGATGTCTGTTATGGCCTTCCTGTGGGCTGTATGCTCACCGTTGTGTCTTGGAAATTGAAATATGTGTGTAATGTCTTGCAAAAAGTGTGTCATGAAATTGAGAGGTGAGGCAAAGGCTGAGAATTAGTTCATGGCGGCCACAGGGTCACGGAAAAAGTAGGCCGATGTTTAAACTTTAGTGGCCTTTAGTGGTGTTTATCTACTGCTGTTGTTTATGTGTCTGTGAGGATGGCTGTTATGGCCTTCCTGTGGCTGTATGCCCCTGATGGTGGAGTTGGTGGAATTGATGGAGCTAAGCAATGCTACATGCTCCCCAGGAATATGTAGGTCACTGGCACTGAGCACACCTTGACTGCGTGATCTGTAGGTTTCATTCCACTGCCATCAACAGATGCTATAGATAACTTGGCTGACCTGATTAGTTTACCCTTCGCTTTCACCCCAGAGACCAGGGAGGTAAACAAACAGAGTGCGCTTGTGTTTGATGGGCTGGACAGAAGCCACCGGCACCAGAAGCCACCCGGACGAACCCGGGTCTACAGGGTTCCAAACATGCACTCTGACCCCCACGCCAAAGAGCCAGGCTCAATGGCATGGGGGTCAGAGCACATACTCATCTGTGGTGACGATCACATCGTCACAGTGTGTTTGTGTGTGTGTGAGAGAGAGAGAGAGTGTTTTAGAGAGACTGAGTTTAACTGAATCTTGCCATTAGATGAAATATTGTCACAATATCAGATGTCTGTCGCCATTGTGCTTGCTCTAAGGGGGTTCAGGCCCTGGGCACTGTTCATTTTATTGTTTTGGCGCTATATAAATCAAATTTAATTTAATTTAATTATACTGTTCATGAAAGGACCGGATGTGTTTTAGGTCCCCACCTGTGGACTTGCAGCAGGGAAAAGGTGTTGGGGTTATCAGGCACATTTGCAAAGCTTGTCCAATGCATTACTGTGTGTGTGTGTGTGTGTGTGTGTGTGTGTGTGTGTGTGTGTGTGTGTGTGTGTGAGAGAGAGAGACCCACACATTCGGTCTAAATGCAACACGGCTACTCTTTTGTCTTCTGTGTGTTTGACCATGAAAGAACAACTGTTCTGTAATTCACTTGAACAAAACTGTTAGGGTTGCTTACGTTTTTAGACCCTTTCGATCTGTTGTAGTGCAGTAACAGATTGCTTATAAAGGGGTAAATCGGATTTATCAGTCTTTCGTGATGTTACCACATGATGTAAAGGTCACAGTTTTATATACACACACACACAGACACACACACACACAGATTTTTCTCTACATGAAATTTGTGGAGAACAGTGCAACTGGCCATGAATAAATGCTATAGATAACTTGGCTGACCTGATTAGTTTACCCTTCGCTTTCACCCCAGAGACCAGGGAGGTAAAAACAGAGTGCCCTTGTGTTTGATGGGCTGGACAGAAGCCACAGGCACCAGAAGCCGTCGGCACACACACACACACACACACACACACACACACACACACACACACCACACACAGTATTTATGTAACTACCAGCTGATGAACTCACCTTAGATGTGAAGGACTGTGTGTGTGTGTGTGTTATTATTGTTATTGTTGTATGAGTGTGTGCGTGTGTGTGTGTTATTATTGTTATTGTTGTATGAATGTGTGTGTGTGGGTGTGTGTGTATGTGTGTGTGTGTGTGTGTGTTATCATTGTTATTGTTGTATGAGTGTGTGTGTTTGTGTGTTACTTCTGGCCTGACCTATTAGATGTGTGATGGAGTGGTACCTCTAAGATGAGACTATGCCAGGGCGCAGACCGTGGCTACAGGTCAGTGGATGAGGATGTGAGGATGACAGAATAGTCTGTTCTTTTTGACCCAAGTGTGTGTGTGTGTGTGTGTCTGTTTGTCAGTCTGCATGTTTGTGTTTGTGTCTGAGTGTGTGAGGATGACAGAATAGTCTGTTCTTTTTGACCCAAGTATGCTTGTTTGTGTGTGTGTGTATTGGTGTGTATGGGTGAGTTTGTGTGTTAGACAAATAGGCTAGGAGAAAAGATCTTGGGTTGTCAGGGGCATGTCAGTGTCTATTGGCTTTTGGAGAACACACTACACTACACTCGGCCTGATGCAACATGCCAGTACATTTGTGATGCTTCATAGGCCTGAAATGAGCTTGATAATAAACCGATTGTTTAACTGAATCTTGCCATTAGATGAAATATTGTCACAATATCAGATGTCGCCATTGTGCTTGCTCTAAGGGGGTTCAGGCCCTGGGCTCTGTTAAGCGACAACTTGAGACAATTTTATTGTTTTGGCGCTATATAAATCAAATTTAATTTAATTTAATTATTCTGTTCATGAAAGGACCGGATGTGTTTTCGGTCCCCAGCTGCGGACTTGCAGCAGGGAAAAGGTGTTGGGGTTATCAGGCACATTTGCAAAGCTTGTCCAATGCATTACTGTGTGTACTGTGTATGTGTGTGACTGTGTGTGTGTGTGTGTGTGTGTGTGTGTGTGTGTGTGTGTGTGTGTGTGTGTGTGTGTGTGTGTGAGAGAGAGAGAGACCCACACATTCGGTCTAAATGCAACAATGCTACTCTTTTGTCTTCTGTGTTTTTGACCATGAAAGAACAACTGTTCTGTAATTCACTTGAACAAAACTGTTGCTTACGTTTTTAGACCCTTTCGACCTGTTGTAGTGTAGTAACAGATTGCTTATAAAGGGGTAAATCAGATTTATCAGTGTTATCAGTCTTTCATGATGTTACCACATGATGTAAAGGTCACAGTTTTGATTCTAAGCTTTATATACACACACACAAAGACACACACACACACAAGATTTTTCTCTACATGAAATTTGTGGAGAACAGTGCAACTGGCCATGAAACAGCAGACACAGCAGTGTGACCTTTAAACAATATCCACTGTGACATCACAGTCATTTCTTTCTTTAACTATGGAGCACGGGTAAACAATTAAAGTAAACACAATCATACAAATTCTGTCTAGACGGTTAAAAAAAAGTTTTTATCTAGTACCATATACTGCAAATTGCTATGGAAAAACGATAATAATAAAATAAATAATAAAACTTTATTTATATAGCACCTTTCATGCATTACATTACATTTACATTTAGTCATTTAGCAGACGCTTTTGTCCAAAGCGACGTACAAGGGAGAGAACAGTCAAGCTAAGAGCAATAAAAAACATGGTGTAACAATAAATACTACTTTACATAAGAGTGCTTTACAGCAAATACATAACGTGCACAAAGAAATTGCATGCACATAAAATAGACATCAAAGAAACATAAAAACTCAGATATAGTGCAAAAAAAATTATAATAATAATATGATAATAATAATTATTAAAATTATAAAATTGAATACATAAAATGCATAGCATAAGATAGAAAATAAAACTGCAGAGATATATTTATTCTAACCCCTTAATATCACAAGTAGTTCAAAGTATTTAAATTCAATTAAAAGTATTTATATATATATATATAACTAGCTACCACTTCGCACTATATATATATATAGTGCGAAGTGGTAGCTAGTTAAAGGCTAATGTGAAAAGGTAAGTTTTTAGTTTTCTTTTAAAGACGTTAAGCGAGCTGGCTTCCCTGATGTCTATAGGCAGTATGTTCCATAGCACTGGGGCGTAATTGACAAATGCTGCGTCCCCGATTTTGTTACGGCTGTTGCTGGGAACCTCCAATAAACCAGCATTCGATGATCGCAGTGTTCTTGAAGGCAAGTATTTGACTAGGGAGTTTGCAATGTAACTTGGTCCTAGCCCATTAAGGGCTTTGTATATAAGGAGAAGGACCTTAAAGTCAATTCTAAAAGTTACTGGAAGCCAGTGCAGAGCAGCTAAAACTGGACTAATGTGCTCTCTCCTCTTGGTTCTGGTTAATAGCCGAGCTGCAGAGTTTTCAATGAGCTGAAGTCTCTCAGTTGTTTTTTTGGGAGGCCAGTAAGGATTGCATTACAATAATCAAGCCGGCTTGAAATAAAGGCATGAATCAGTTTTTCAGCTTCTTTTTGATTTATAAATGGCAGGACTTTAGCTATGTTTTTAAGGTGGAAAAATTATGTTTTCGTCACCTTGTTAATGTGAGACTTGAAGCTTGAAGCTTAAAATCTAAAATAAGACTTGTAACCTCCGATTTAATCAAGAGAGTTAATTTCTCCAGATTATTAAACAGCATTTCTCTTTTTGTTTTAGGGCCGACTAGTAGGATCTCAGTTTTGTCCTAGTTTAACTTTAAGAAAAACGATATGAGGTGTATTTAAAGTGCACTCTATTCAGTCAGGTGACAAGGGCTCGTGCTCTCACAGACGAGCTGGGATTTTGTTTAAACTTGAGTCTATTCTGTTATCTGTCATCTGTCCCGATACATATTTGATTGTGGTGACTTTAGCCAAGGCCATTTTTCATCAGCCAGACTCAGTACTGTGTAAAGCATCCGAGTTCAAATCTAGGAGCCAGTTCCAGAGGGATGGTATGAAACTCTGTGTTCCTGACAAGCATTTAAACCTTGCAATTCATGAACCATGTGTGTGTGTGTGTGTGTGTGTGTGTGTGTGTGTGTGTGTGTGTGTGTGTGTGTGTGTGTGCACATGACACAACAGATGTGGCTGGAATGTAAGTCACACCCAAAAATGAGATGATACAGAAGGAACAAGAAGCCCAGAACAGTTGACACACCGTACGTAAAGGTCACACACACACACTACTCACACCACCTAACCTGGATGTTTTTCAGGAGGCAGAATAACATGTACTGGCACAGGTCAAAAAGCCTGGACAGACCGAGAGGGAGGAAAAGAGGGGAAGGGAGAAGGAGAGAAAATGAGAGGCAGAAAGAGAGAGAGGGGTGGTGTAGGTGGTGGTGTGTGTGCGTGGGGGGGGGCATATAACTATTTGTCATTGTGTGTGTGTGTGTGTGTGTGTGTGTGTGTGTGTGTGTGTGTGTGTGTGTGTGTGTGTGTCTGATTGAGGGAACACTTTCACAGAAGTCTAATATCTAGGAAGAGATAATGAATGGAGAACAGGATGACGGGTATGTATCTATCTCTGGCTGTGTATGTGTGTGTGGTTTACTCAGGGGCGGCCCTAGCACATTTGGCGCTCTAGGCGAGCGTCACTCCCCCACGAAAACGGAATTGCAACTTTCAAACACTATTTTGCCCTGTAAGACTACATTTCTTTCACATAAACACAACAACGATCGCGACAATGAACAAACATTAATTCAAGAACAAATCACTGAGAAAATGTCACGCCTGTGCTGGACTACGCTCCGGCCACGCCCCCTGTTCAACTGTTTATGGACACACACACACACACCTCCACGTCATCTTCCCAATCGTCTGCAAATAATGTTTTCTTAGTCTTCTAAAAGTGAATCTAAAATGATATAACAAAAGTATGTATTATCATCATTTGTTAAATGTAGCTATTATGTAGTTATTAAGCATTTTGGTGTATTTGGACAGCCTGACATTTTTTTATTCCAAGATGCATAGCTCTTGATTAGTTGAATCATGTCTAATTAAACTGGCTAGCTCGCTCCACCAAAACTAAAGCTGTCCAAAATTTGATTACTCAAATTTTTATGACGCAAAATGACGCAAATTGGGTACAGCTGAACTTGAACTGATGTTTCGATCTGAATGCAATAACAAGGAACGTCACAAGTCACTGGCTAGCTAGCATGAGCTAACTAGCAAGATTACATACAATCCATTCGCTAAAGTTGACAATACAACACTTGGATTTGACCAGTATTCCTCACTTGTTGACAAGTTTGCCGTGTTTGGCTTCCTTAATGGGTGTGCTATGCAACGAGTAAGATATGTGTAGTGTTGTTGCACTGGCTATTGGCTTTATAAGTGCGCCCCTATTTTAATCATGTCTTTTTTTGGATAATGTAGAATAAATGGACATATAATTTTTGATATACCCGCCTCTGTAAAATCCTTAAAGAACTATGTGACAGGGAGTAGGAAAACTTTCAATGATAAGGTACATCTTTTCTTCTTAACTCCGGGGGCAATTCACGCATTCGTGAACGTTTTCTTATCTGGAATTCATTCTAGGCTAGAACAGGATTGAAGGATTTACCTCCTTGGCACGTTTCTCTTCTTCTTTCTTTCTTTTCTTCTTAAATTGCGCCCCGGATGGCTTTTGCCTCTTCATTATTTTGTTCTTCAGTTTCTTGAACACACACACACTCTAACCAAACGCCTCACTGTGCTAGCATGTTCTGACAACACCAACCTAATTTTACCCTAATCTTAGATTTTTTTTTTTATGTCAAAATATTGGTTGGAGATATAGAAGGGGCGAAAAAAACAACTCTGTCCAGCAAAAAAAAAACACAATTCTTTTTTTTTTTTTTTTTTTTTGCTGGGCGCAATTTTTTGCGCCCCCCTCTGAGTGGTGCCCTAGGCGACCGCCTATACTGCCTGTAGGAAAAACCGCCCCTGGGTTTACTCTCCACACATCGTTTGCTCAAGCACAGAGGGCCTGAGAGAGAGAGAGAGAGAGAGAGAGAGAGAGAGAGAAAGAGAAAGAGAGAGAGAGAGAGAGAAAGAGAAAGAGAGAGAGAGTCAGTCTGCTTTATAAATTCAGACTGCTAATTTATTGCATTGCACATTTTATGAATCTGCAAATAGAACTTGGCACCATGTCCACGTGTCTCCCTGTCATCCTGTTCTCCATTCATTATCTCTTCCTAGATATTAGACTTCTGTGAAAGTGTTCCCTCAATCAGACACACACACACACACACACACACACACACAACAGCACACACACACACACAATGACAATAGTTATATGCCGCCCCCCCACGCACACACACCACCACCTACACCACCCCTCTCTCTCTTTCTGCCTCTCATTTTCTCTCCTTCTCCCTTCCCTCTTTCCTCCCGTCTCGCGGTCTGTCCAGGCTTTTTGACCTGTGCCAGTACATGTTATTCTGCCTCCTGAAAAACATCCAGGTTAGGTGGTGTGAGTAGTGTGTGTGTGTGACCTTTACGTACGGTGTGTCAACTGTTCTGGGCTTCTTGTTCCTTCTGTATCATCTCATTTTTGCGTGTGACTTACACTCCAGCCACATCTGTTGTGTCATGTGCAATGGGAAGGACATTATGTGCCAGCTAAAGCAACTTATATTGAATTAAAGCAACCAATGAGCTATTTCAAAAACTAGAATGATGTTGCTGTTCTCCAATACATATAACATATAATATACTCGAAAAAAGCATATGAGTACCAAATGTTAGCATTAAAGAGGAGATTAGATTATTAGTCCGGCGAGAAGTTCCTCAGTCTCGTTTTGGCAGTGAAATAGAAGTGGGTAGTCAGAGAACAGAGAGTTCTTATTCTTCTCTTCTAGTGAACACAGGCCAGCTATGCCAAGTTTTACTCATTGATTTATCACACACACACACACACACACACACACACACACACACACACACACACACACACACACACACACACACAAACACACACACACTTGCCAAGACACCCAGAGGCACAGGTGCGCTCACACACACACACACACACACACACTTGCCAAGACACCCAGAGGCACAGGTGCGCGCGCACACACACATGTGCACACTACCCCCTATTTTTCCTCATAGAGGAGGGTCTGTGTTGTGGCTGCATGAGTCAATAAAAATGGGCCTCTTCCTCTGTGTTTCCACCCCTGCTTGGTGTTTACACATTTCAACCCTCCACAGACACACACCCTCGGGCTGTAACCTGTCACCGCCATTATCTCACTCAACCCCCCAACCTTTCGTTCATCTCCTCAGTGCAGCCATGGCGCCTAAGCCTGTGTTCCTCTAACTAAACTGGCAGGACAAGGTGCTGACAACACCACAGTCAACTAGCAGAGCTCTGTCTCTCGGTGTCTGTGTCTCTCGTGTCTGTGTCTTTTGGTGTCTGCGAGTCTCAGTCAGTCAGCAGCTCATCTCCGAGGGGTAGAGCATGTAGTGTCTCCTGTCAGGCGTTACCTCACTGAACAAGGAAACTGGCCTGATCTCAACTGCAGCTTTAAATACCAGCAGGACTTGTGTAGTTACTGTGCAGTCATGAGCGCATGTGAGTCGCGACACAGATTAACAATCAGTGGTTTTACATCTGATTGAGATACTTACTGTTCTGTTTTATTCAATGATAGTGAGTTGCTCTATGTGTCAGTCAGGTATTCATAGCTGCAACAGCTTCTGAGACGAGCCTCTGTGTTTCTGTAACATGGTGTTTTGGGCCTGAGGGTTGTTTGCAGTGATTCACGGTGTGTTCTGAGTGGTGTGTAGTGTTTCACATGAGTGTAGTGGTGATTGGCACACTTTAAATGAGCACTGAGCACAAACCTTTTCTACCGCACGTGTGTAGCATGATCACTAATTAAGCACAGGTGCCTAGCATTATGCCACTCCCCTCCTTAGGTGTTTCCCATCACAATGTTCCTATTTATACCCGTGTCCACAAGCTAATGACAGTATTGTCTGACGCTGTGTCCATGTATTAAGGTTGGTGATCGCGATATTCTTTGGTGTGGGCTCTATACTTTCTCTGGGTTTCATTTAATTGTAATAGAGTATTGTCTGACGCTGTGTCCATGTATTAAGGTTGGACCAGAGGAGAGTTGCTTGCGGACTGTCGGCCATTGACCCTGTCCAAGCTGTGTCGTGTGTGTGAATGAGAATCAGAGAACCAGAAGAGCGTCTGGCTTAGCCGTGTCCCGGGAGAACGAGACTGACGCGCACGGTGCTGAAACCATACGAACCTACCTGGACACCCAGACAGACATTTGAACTTTGAGTGCTGGCACTACTTTTAGGAAGCGCATTTTAATGCTTTATATTTATTATCAATTCCCTGGAGTCGCTAAATAAATCTCTTTTATTATTAAGAACGGTGTTCTGATTTCTCTTGCACGTATTCTGAGCTTTGCGTCTGAGCCTCAACCTCCCTTTTAGGGTGTGTTACAACTGGCGTAGTCGGCAGGACGTAAAGAAACAATCAGAGTCGTGCAAGAGAAATTATGACTGAGCCAGGTAGTTCAACAAGCCCCAGAATGATGCCAATATACACGGGAAACATGATTATATTCAAGTTTCGAGGCAAAGATTCAGACTGTAGTCTTGGAGAATGGAAGAGACAGTTAAACACACTATTTAATCTCCAAAAGATTCCGGTCGAATTCAGGACTTTACACTTAGCTGCTTGGAAGGGACTGCAAAAAGACAAATTCTAATTCTACCCCAAGAGAGAAGAAACAGCTGAATTGATATTTAAAAAATTAGAAGAGCTATACGGAGATCAAGCCTCTGCCTCGGTCCTGCGCGCCCAGTTTTTTAATATCACCCAAGAGCCTCAAGAAGACATTGATAGCTTTGCTCTCCGGATTCAAGAACACTTTGCCAGGCTGAAAAGGAGAGATGCTCGAGGACTAAGAGACGAGGATGTCCTGCTCCGTGATGTTCTCATCGATGGCCTAAGAGATCCAGCCATGCGGGGTGAGTTTAGAAGTAAAGTCCTCCTAAATGATGACGTAACATTCGAACAAGTAAAAACGGAAATGTTAGTACGTGAACGCGCATATGGGGCAAAACAGGATCAAGTACAGTGTTTCGCCACTAGGGGGCATTCTTCCTCACTTAACAGCGACCTAGAACAAATGAAAAGACAATTAAAAGAGGAAATGAATGATCAGATAGCAAGTAAATTTAAAGAACTGTCTCAATGCTTGATAAGTGAAATTCGAACAGAGCTCCAACAGGCCTCGCCAAGAAGGGCGCAACAAACATCGACGCAGGGACGGAATCATCATACACCTGACCGCAGGGCCCCATGGCGTCCAGCAGCCAATCAGTATGACGAGCAAGGTAGGCCAATATGCAACAACTGTGCACAATCAGGACATACTGCCCGTTACTGTAGAGTATCCAATCCGTCTGGACCGGCTCCTTTAAACTAGTTAGCACCACTGTGGCGGGCCAGACAGTGGGTAGTGGGAACAAAACGGCCCAAATAAAGATTCAGTGGACAAATTAGTCGGAGGGGTCCCTGTGGTTGCACTGCAATTTAATGGGGTGCCTATCCACTGTCTCTTAGACACGGGATCACAAGTAACATTGATGAGGGAGAGTTTTTTCCAGGAACATTTTGGCCAGCAGGGGGCACTACTTGAAGACCCTTCAGCATGGTTGGCACTACAAGCAGCAAACGGCCTTGCGATTCCGTACCTGGGGTATGTACTGTTGGACGTGAAGGTGGGTGATGTGCTCTTCCCTGGCTGTGGCGTTGTAGTGTTAAAGATCATTGCTTGGCTAATACAAATGGTCTAGTGGGAACCAACATAATTAAGCATTGCTGGGATACACTGACCAAAGACAATCTGACTGTGCCCTCTTTGTCCAGTGAACGCTTTCAACAGCAGTCGTGGCGCAATGCCATGAGAGTATGTGCAAAGGAGGCCAGATTTGCAGCCAGCGATGGGTTTACAGGGTATGTACGCACTATTAACCGTTACCCTCTGGAAATTCCAGGACACAGTGAAGTCCTGGTGTGGGGCCGTACCAAGGCTGGCATTCAGAAACGGGATTACCAGTGCCTAGTGGAGCCCTTTGGGGAGTCTGATGTGCTCACCGCTCGAGCAGTATCAACGGTCAAGCAGGGAAGGTTACCCATCAGAGTGAGAAACATAAGCAGCACCCCGGTCTACCTACGACGCCACCAGAAGCTGGCTAAGGCATTTGTAGTGGAACCAGCAGACATTGTACAAGACACGGATGTGAGTATGTCCAGAGTGGGGGAACAGGTGGTACAGGTTAGCTTAACGCAAGTAAAACAAGACCTAAAGGACCGGCCCGCCCTAGTGGATGTTAACAACATTGATATCTCCCCAGCCCAAAGACTGAAATTACAGGAACTGTTACACAAGCATCAGGCTGTGTTCTCTTGTCATGACGAGGACTATGGGAAGACGAGCACCATACAGCATGTGATCCCAACAGGAGACGCCGCACCTGTGAGAGGACGCCACAGTCATGTGCCTCGCCACCTGTACCAGGAAGTGAAAACCCTCATTCAAGGTATGATTGATTCAAAGATTGTCAGACCAAGTACCAGCCCATGGGCATCTCCCATTGTGTTAGTTAGGAAGAAAGATGGGACTCTGAGATTTTGTGTGGATTACCGCAAGTTAAATCTATTGACACACAAAGATGCGTATCCCCTCCCTCGCATCGAAGAATCCCTTGCCAGCCTGACCAATGCTAAGTTTTTCAGTACTCTAGACTTGCACTCAGGATACTGGCAAGTCCAGATGGCTCCAAAAGATAGGGAGAAGACAGCATTTACTACTCCAATGGGACTATATGAATTTGATAGGATGGCGTTTGGTCTCTGTAATGCTCCGTCTACATTTCAGAGGCTTATGCAAACCTGTCTAGGAGATCAAAACCAAGAGTCTCTGCTGATTTATCTAGATGACGTTATTGTGTTTTCCCCTGACTTTGACACACATCTAACCCACTTGGATGTTATCTTCAGCAGACTAACTAGCCATGGACTCAAATTGAAACCTAGCAAGTGTTGCCTGCTGCGACAGGAGTCCAGTACTTGGGCCATCGGGTGTCAAACAAAGGGGTGTCTCCAGATCCTGACAAGGTGAAGTGTGTGCAGGGCTGGCCGACCCCCAGGACGGTAAAAGAACTGCGCTCATTTCTAGGCTTAGCGGGCTACTACCGCCGCTTTGTTAAAGACTTTGCCAAGATTGCCAGCCCCTTACATGAACTGCTAACAGGGCTAGGTCCAACACAGAGTAGTAAAAAGAGGCCTTCTCATGCCCTCACTGGCTGGAACCACACATGTGATGTAGCTTTTGCTACCCTAAAGGAGGCCTTAACCACTTCCCCCCATTTTAGCATTTGCTGATTTCACACTGCCTTTTGTACTCTATACAGATGCCAGCAACAGAGGCCTGGGGGCAGTGCTCGCCCAGGTGCAGGGGGGTAAGGAGCGAGTCATCGCTTTTGCTAGCCGGAGCCTGCATCCAACTGAAAGAAATGACAGTAACTACAGTTCTTTTAAATTAGAATTCCTCGCATTGAAGTGGGCCATCACAGAAAAGTTTGCAGAGTACCTAACGCCGGCACCCTTTGTAGTATACACAGACAATAACCCGCTTGTGCATCTCAACTCTGCTAAATTGGGTAGTCATGAACAGAGATGGGCGGCCCGCCTTGCCGGCTTTCAGTTTGAGATTAAGTATCGGCCAGGACGTAATAACCAGAGTGCAGATGCATTGTCCCGCTTTTCCCCCAGAGACAGCAGTCCCAGACCAGAGGGAAGAGCGAGAGGGACTGGAGATACTAGGCTTCCGGGAGGTTCAGCCGTCAACAGTGACTGCCCTGTGTGTGGGGGTGGGCTGGAGAACCAAGGAGCCTGATGACCAGGGGACTACAATGGAACAGGGTACCCCACTCCAGCCTGACAGAACATGGGCTCAGTGGAAGAGCCTACAAGAAAGCCCCCACTGTGGCAAAACTAGCTCCTTTAGTGCCAATCAGAACCTCAGCTCCCCTGGAACTGTTATCCATAGACTATCTGACTATAGGTCACCCAGAGGATCCCCATCATAATGTATTGGTAATGGTTGACCACTTTACTAAATATGCATGGGCTTCCTCCACTAGGGATCAGACAGCTGCGACAACAGCAAAGGTCCTGTGGCAGAAGGTAATCCAGCC
Organism: Clupea harengus; assembly: GCF_900700415.2. Lineage (NCBI taxonomy): Eukaryota > Metazoa > Chordata > Actinopteri > Clupeiformes > Clupeidae > Clupea > Clupea harengus. The sequence continues at coordinate 373,393 of NC_045164.1, read as the reverse complement.
TTTTGGCTCTCCCCGACGCTTGTTGTCTGATCAAGGTGCCAATTTTGAATCCCAGCTAATGAAAGATCTGTGTAGACTGTATGGAATAACTAAAAGTCATACCACGCCTTATCACCCAGCAGGAAATGGTGGGTGTGAGCGAGTTAATCGGACACTGTTGGGGCTGTTAGGAACCCTGGGAGAGGAGCGGCACCGCTGGCATGATCACCTGCAGGAGATGATCCAGGTGTACAACAACACAACCCACAGCGCCACAGGGTATACTCCCTACTATCTGCTGTTCGGTAGAACGGCTCCCTTTCCTCAGGACTGCCTGTTGGGAATACCAGATGAGACTGGCTGCGCGTCGTGGAGGACTGGGTAAAGTGCCATCAACAGCGTCTGAGGTATGCCTATGAGAAAGCAGGGAAGCACACAGACATTAAGAGAACCAGACAAAAACGACACTATGACCACAACGCTGAGAACTCTCCCCTATTGCCAGGCGAGCGGGTGATGATGAGAGACATGAGGGCAAGAGGCCGAGGTAAGCTGGCCGACAAGTGGGAGGTGGTGCCTTATATAGTGGAAAAACAAACTGATCCAGAACTGCCAGTCTATGTGGTTAGACCAGAGCAAGGGCAGGGAGCTGAGAAAGTCAGTGTGTTTACATGATGGTATAATTTTAATCTTTGCTTAGTCGGACTATGCTTTCTTTCGAGGGTAGGTGCTATTATCCCTCTCTATAGATCAAGCAGTTTCAAACCTTCAACATGCTTTTGATTGTGTACAGGATTCCCTAAAGTCCCTCAAATTGATGCTGAATGAGTCTAAGACTAAATTCATGATTTTCTCCAATGGTAGAAATAATGTCCCCTCCACCCATAAGATGTGCACCCGTTCTGGGACTAATATTGAGCAAGTTCCTTGCTATAAATACCTAGGTATCTGGCTAGATGATAGGCTGTTCATTTAAATCACATTTTTGACCTAGCTAAGAAGGTTAAAATTAAACTGGGTGCTCTTTATAGAATAAAGATCTTGTTTTACTTTTGAAAACCGAATGGAAATAGTGCAAACAACAATTTTGTCAGTTCTTGACTATGGTGACATTGTTTACATGTATGCTGCACCCTCTACCTTAAAACTCCTGGACTCTGTTTACCATAGTGCTATTCGCTTTGTTACAGGAGACGCTTTCAGGACCCACCACTGTAACTTATACAAGAATGTTGGTTGGTCCCCTCTAGCAGACAGGAGGGAAAAACACTGTCTTTTATTTGTTTATAAAGCCTTAGTGGGAAAACTGCCTAATTATCTCATGTCACTTTTAAAATTAAAATCCATCTGTCATAATACACGGTCACAGAGCCTCATCTCCCTTGAAATCCCCCTTACAAAAACTAATATAGGTAAAATAGCTTTTAAGTTCTTTGCTTCCCATAAATGGAACACTATTCAAGTGGAGTTGAAATTAACCAAGTATTTGTCTGTCAACCAATTTAAGAGCCTTTTAGATAATAAGGATGTGCCTCAATGCTGTTGTTTTAAATGATTCTCTGATTTAATTTTTTTACTTTATTTTTTTACGTTATTTTATTTATTTATTTTTTATACTTAATTTCTGAGTTGTTTAATGTGTTTTTTAATTTATTTTGTCTGTTTTGTTTTGTTATGGTTTGTTTATTTATTGTTCTTCTGTACTATGTAGCCTCAATCAGGGCATTGCTGCAAAAGAGCCCTGTGCTCAGTCAATTTCTCCCTGAATAAATAATGATGATGATGATCCCAATATACATGGCAGTGAATAAATCGAATCATTGGCCGAAAGCATGTCATATCCGATACGATAGGTGGCGCTGTTTTCATTACAACTAGTGGTGATACAGCCCTTTCCGCTTGACCTCTTCACCACTACCAATAACAACAACAGTTGATTGAGCATGAATCGCGTCTGTTCATCGGTCCAGAAATGCGTGTTGCCTCTTGGGTTGTTTGTTTGTTTGTTTGTTTCTGCCGGGCCGATGTGTTTATAAGTTACATTATTCAAAGGTGAAAGATAAAAGGCGAGAGAAACGCACGCACATTCACACACGCGCGCAAATAATGGGTTACAGCCTAAACGCATTGCCCTTCTGCCAGTTGCATCAAATTGTTTTAGTACTTCTTCGCTGTCGATTTCCAAATCTGTGTGAATATTCATGAGAGCAAGTCCAGTCAGTCTTTTCGTAGATAGATACAAGACCTTCAGGACGCAATGAATGTTTGGGTAGAAATTTGCCGAACTTTCCAGGGCTTGATAAAGTTCACTGCGTAACTCATTTAGCTGTTTCCAGCTCTGTATCTGCATCGTCAACGCTGGGCATTAGTTGTCTGTACTCCGATTTTATAGTTTCCCCATTTTAATAAATATGCGTTCATGATATATTTTTTTTCTTCTCGCGTAGCAGAAGGTACGCACAGTGCGTACGGCTGCATGCGCCACTGGAACTCTGTGCAATTAATACAATACATAATAGGCTAATTGATACAATATCTCCTCGTTTGAGTGTGGTTGTTTGAGTGCAATGGGAGTGTATGATCGATGTTGTCTATAAAGGTATTTAGGTAAAGGTATTTACGGGAAAATATCTCGATCCACCTGTCACGTCTCTGTCTTTAGAGGGCAGCGCCAAATAACCGAACAAAACTCAACTCACGCTTGCCTCACGGGCACAATACCACATTTCATCATATTTGATAAAATGAAGGACAAATTAGTTGTGAATAGTATCACCGAGTTTGACAGGTATTGGTCAGGTAATAGCCGAGTGACAGCTGATTTGCTTTCTGATTTGACAGTACTTATTCGTGGTTTTTTTCAGCGCCAGATAACTGAACACAACTAAACTCACAGCGTGCCTCGCGGCACACAATACCAAATTTCATCATATTTGATAGAATGAAGGACATATTAGTTGTGAATAGTATCACCGAGTTTGATAGGTATTGGTCAGGTAATAGCCGAGTGACAGCTGATTTGCTTTCTGATTTGACCAGTACTTATTCGTGGTTTTTTTCAGCGCCAGATAACTGAACACAACTAAACTCACGCGTGCCTCGCGGGCACAATACCCAATTTATCATTATTTGATAGATGAAGGACATATTAGTTGTGAATAGTATCACCGAGTTTGATAGGTATTGGTCAGGGGAGACGGCCCAGTGTTCGAAAGCCCGATATTCCGAAATCTCAATATTCCGAAAAAATAGTCCCCCTGGCAAAATTTAGAAATATTTTAAGTGGCACAAACACTCAAAAGCATTTTGTTTTGCACAGCAGAGCGGAGACGCTCACCGGCTATCACGCATGTATAACTTTTCCTAGGCAATATTTGTTAACTTAGCCGACTCATGGTTTTGAATATGGGGTAGGCTGACCACTCATGCAAAGGAAATCACCGGCAGATTGTCGCAGGACATTACGCAGATCTTGTCAAGCACTGACAAAGCATGCATGCGGTTGGCAATTCATACAAATATTTTTGTATTCATCGCGATGCAAATGCCATGTGTTTATAATAATATTTCTGAATTCAAGTTAATGCTTGTGAAATTAAAGGCATTTATATGTTTATGATTGTGTGATTCATTGGGATGTGCATGTGGCAATAGTGGTTCACGTTGCTGTACTTCACAATTTCGGAACAGCGGGCTGGTTGGAAAAAATGGGCTTTCGGAACATTGCCATGGAACCTTGGTCAGGTAATTGCCGAGTTGACAGCTGATTTGACAGTACTGCTGTTGTTTTAAGCAAATAAAATGTGGAACGTCCTTATACGTGTTTAAGGAGGGGTTGTAAAGGTGCTCATATCTTCAGACCTCTTCTGTTATGTTTGTTCATAATCAACAAGAATAAGCTTTTGAGACAGTCTGCAGGATATTCATAAAAAACCGTGTCATTAGTATGAACAGTTGAGACAACTTATCCCTCTTTCGTTTTCCGGGTCACGACCTGGCAGGGAGAGAGGGAGCATGCGCAAAGACGCAAAGTCCAGTTCCTTATCCAATTCACCGTTACATGCCGCAATAGTCGAACAATCAACTGGATCGGATCGAGTTATCCAGGGGTGTTAGTCCGACTATGTGCGGTCCGACTACGATCCGACTAAGGTGCTTACATGAAACGGATAATGCGATTTCAGTCCGACTACGGCAGTTATTCTAATCCATGTAACCACGGTCAGTGGTCCATCGGAACATGTTAAGGCCTTGCTCTTTTCCCCCTGTGGAGAGGGCAGCTGAAACCCCCAGAGCAGTTGGGGAGGACCCCTAGGCGTGGAGAAGCCACGAGACAGGCCCCGATCGACCCCCAGCCAGCAGAGACGAGTAGAGCCACGATGAGTTTCCCCCTCCACAGACACACACCCTCGGGCTGTAACCCGTCACCGCCATTATCTCACTCAACCCCACCCCCAACCTTTCGTTCATCTCCTCAGTGCAGCCATGGCTCCTAAGCCTGTGTTCCTCTAACTAAACTAGCAGGACAAGGTGCTGACAACACCACAGTCAACTAGCAGAGCTCTGTCTCTCGGTGTCTGTGTCTCTCGTGTCTGTGTCTTTTGGTGTCTGCGAGTCTCAGTCAGTCAGCAGCTCATCTCCGAGGGGTAGAGCATGTAGTGTCTCCTGTCAGGCGTTACCTCACTGAACAAGGAAACTGGCCTGATCTCAACTGCAGCTTTAAATACCAGCAGGACTTGTGTAGTTACTGTGCAGTCATGAGCGCATGTGAGTCGCGACACAGATTAACAATCAGTGGTTTTACATCTGATTGAGATACTTACTGTTCTGTTTTATTCAATGATAGTGAGTTGCTCTATGTGTCAGTCAGGTATTCATAGCTGCAAAAGCTTCTGAGACGAGCCTCTGTGTTTCTGTAACATGGTGTTTTGGGCCTGAGGGTTGTTTGCAGTGATTCACGGTGTGTTCTGAGTGGTGTGTAGTGTTTCACATGAGTGTAGTGGTGATTGGCACACTTTAAATGAGCACTGAGCACAAACCTTTTCTACCGCACGTGTGTAGCATGATCACTAATTAAGCACAGGTGCCCAGCATTATGCCACTCCCCTCCTTAGGTGTTTCCCATCACAATGTTCCTATTTATACCCGTGTCCACAAGCTAATGACAGTATTGTCTGACGCTGTGTCCATGTATTAAGGTTGGTGATCGCGATATTCTTTGGTGTGGGCTCTATACTTTCTCTGGGTTTCATTTAATTGTAATAGAGTATTGTCTGACGCTGTGTCCATGTATTAAGGTTGGACCAGAGGAGAGTTGCTTGCGGACTGTCGGCCATTGACCCTGTCCAAGCTGTGTCGTGTGTGTGAATGAGAATCAGAGAACCAGAAGAGCGTCTGGCTTAGCCGTGTCCCGGGAGAACGAGACTGACGCGCACGGTGCTGAAACCATACGAACCTACCTGGACACCCAGACAGACATTTGAACTTTGAGTGCTGGCACTACTTTTAGGAAGCGCATTTTAATGCTTTATATTTATTATCAATTCCCTGGAGTCGCTAAATAAATCTCTTTTATTATTAAGAACGGTGTTCTGATTTCTCTTGCACGTATTCTGAGCTTTGCGTCTGAGCCTCAACCTCCCTTTTAGGGTGTGTTACATTTCTATCTCACACTGATTGCAAGACACCAGACATCATACCCTCTGCCCGTTATTTGAGCGTGGTGCCCCCTTATCGACTATGTGACCTTGACATCCAGTAAAGCCCCCCCCCCCATCATTACCCTCTGATCCTGACTGTAAAGTGTGAAGCCTATGTTTCAATGGCCGTGCCCATTTCTTCTCGTGTTACAGGTGACCTTCTTGCACGTGCAGTGACATTCCATGCTCTTTGGCCCTGAAGCTGCATTTCATTTCACTGATTAGGCCTCGTCCCTCCCCACCAGGGAGGGGATGGCCTGACCTTTGCTCTGTCTAGACCTTTGATTCTGTCTTCTGATCAGAGGCTCACGTGATCCTGCGGCCTCCAGCTGGGGAAAAATACTGAGCCACTCAGAAAATCAGGAAACCGTTTACATGGTGTTATTTGCATATGTTTCTGTGTTCATATACTCTGCCGGTCAACTACTTACATTTTTGGAATGTGATCATAATTCCACGTTTTTGTAATTAAAAAAAAATGTGGTGAATGACAGCCTGTCTCACATGCACAAAAGTGAGACAAAATTTCACAAATTTGAAATTTGAAATGTATTGTTTGGAGGATAACCCCTTGAGATGCAGCATCTCATTTTCGAGGGGGTCCTAATCTTCATGATATGATCTGATGATATGGTGCATGCAACGCCTTCATAGGTGGTAGGAATGAAGAATGAAGAAGTAAACTAAAGTTGCTGTACGTTCCTCCTCCTGTGTGTATGTTGGAATGTATACCCGTGTTAGGTACAACACACAACAGTTGTTTTATCAGCTGGATCCGGATACTTTTAAACTAGCTTATAGCTGAAGTGCTGATGTTTGTTTGGAAAAGTCACCCCATGTGTGGACTCTTGTGTGTATATTTTCCCCCTTATGGGTGCACTCATATGTGGTTGCACTGCATGAACTTGCTGAACTCATGTAAGTGAACTGGAGAGCCGATAGCTGTATTACTGGAACAAGCCTCGCTCTCTCTCTGCCGCAGGGTTTAAGCTTACTGCAACTTTAACCCCCCCCCAAGAGGGTAAAGTGACATATGAGGCCAGGGATGCCTTGCACAACGATGGGGAGCTACACGTGTTGCTGTTGCGGCACTTCAAGGGCAATCTTTGACACACGAGTTATGTGCTCAGGGGTCATCAGGGACGCTGGGCTTTCCTGCCTGTGTGTATGTATGGAACCATCATGTGACTCAATACAAGGGGGGGGGGGGGGGGCTTAGATCCACAGCGCAATCTGTTCACACTTAGTAAATCTGCGGATAGCATATCCTCACCTGGTGAACACTGACGTCACGCGACGCAGTTTAGCTAATAAATCAACATTTTTGTGTTTCTTTTTGCTTTAGGACTCAAGTAAGTTGTGTGTGTGTGTGTGTGTGTGTGTGTGTGTGTGTGTGTGTGTGTGTGCGCGGAGTTCATGTATCTTGTGTCTGTATGCTGTGTGGATTCCCATGGGCTCCAGATGTAGACTCACAGTCTGCAGCCACTTAATTTCTCTGGTTGTCTCCCTGAAGGGGGGTTAAGTTTGTGTTTGTGTGTTGGTGTGTTTGTGTGTTTGTGTGTGTGTTTGTGTGTGTGTTTGTGTGTGTGTGTGCGTGTGTGTAGTTTTAAAGCGCAGGGAGTTACTCAGACAACACTGAGTTTTGTTGTAAAGGCCAGGCTGCACTGACACCTCATGAAGTTAGGCAGAAAAAGTCTGCCAACACATTTACACACGCACACACACATACACACACACACACACACACACAAACACATTTACAACACATTTACTGGGCTTCATTACATCAGGCAGTTTCCATGAACAACATGTTCAACACATGAACATGGTAGAAAACAAGCATGCATTTCATTCTGCTTTAACCCAGAGTGTGTGTGCGCTTGTAATCTCGAATCATGAAAAAGCACCACACTGTTTAACTGCAGTATAAAGAAGTGAATTGGATTGAGCCACAACGGTTTAGCATTACAGTAAAACTTTAAAGCCAGTCAGCAATGGCCGGAGGTCACACAAGAAAAGCAACCTTTATCAAAACGATGGGATAGAATATCTACACAGACGTCATGGTCAATGTTGTCAAAGCTGAGGTCAATGTAGACTATTTATCATTGATGTACACCATCCAGTATCTGCGCTTTATGCTCTTTTCCAGTAGGTTGCCAGGCTACCCAAGCCTGCAGGACCTAGCAGATCATTGTGGGCTTTGTTTGGGAACAACAAGAGTTAATAATAAAGTTCTTGTTGTGTGATCTTACTCTTTGGCCTGGGTCAGATGTCTTCGTGTTGTACTTACATACAGCATACAGGAGATAGGCCACAGCACATCACACGGCACCCTACTGACCTTCACACGCCACCACACCTTTTTTATTATCTTCCACACAATCCCTTGGAAAATGAGATGTATCAATTCATCTCCAAGCAGAAAAATGAAGATGACTGTGAGGATCTGTCGACTTTCAAAGTAATAATACGAGAAAATACAGAAAGGTATTTCCTGCCAAAAAGAAAAGCACCCTTTTCTACACACAATTGCTTTTAGCAATAAGAGAAGCTCTTGTGCTTGTGTAATTTCAATTTGTAATGTTGCTGACCTCAACATTTGCCTGTCTGCCAAGGATTTGCCAAATGTATATTATCCCAACCTGCTGTGTTGGCAAACACAGTGTTTTCAGATGCTGGGCTGTGCGTGGTGTGTGTGTGTGTGTATTATAT